>NC_041225.1:78404844-78413966 GCF_002837175.3 Physeter macrocephalus
CTAAATGTAAGAACAGACACTATAAAACTCTTAGAGGAAAACATAGGCAGAACACTCTCTGACATAAATCGCAGCAATATCTTTTTCAATCCACTTCCTAGAGTAATAAAAATAAAAACAAAAATAAACAAATGGGACCTAATTAATCTTAAAAGCTTTTGCATAGCAAAGGGAACCGTAAACAAAACAAAAAGACAACCCAAAGAATGGGAGAAAGTATTTGCAAATGAAACGACCAACAAGGGATTAATCTCCAAAATATACAAACAGCTCATGTAGCTCAATATCAAAAGAACAAACAACTCAATCATAAAATGAGCAGAAGACCTAAACAGACATTTCTCCAAAGAAGACATACAAATGGCCTTTAAAAAGCACATGAAAGGATGCTCAACATGCTAATTATTAGAGAAATGCAATTCAAAACTACAATGAGATGTCACCTCACACCAATCAGAATGGCCATCATCAAAGTCTATAAACAGGTAATGCTGGAGAGGATGTGGAGAAAAGGGAGCCCTCCTACACTGTTGATGGGAATGTAAATTGGTACAACCAGGATGGAGAACAGTATGGAGGTTACTTAAAAAACTAAATATAGAACTACCATATGATACAGCAATTCCACTCCTGGGCATATATCCGGAGAAAACCGTAATTTGAAAAGATACATGAACCCCAATGTTCACTGCAGCACTATTTACAATAGCCAAGACATGGAAGGAACCTAAATGTCCATCAAAAGAGGAATGGATAAAGAAGATGTGGTACATATATGCAATGGAATATTACTCAGCCATAAAGAAGAATGAAATGCCATTTGCAGCAACATGGATGGACCTAGAGATTATCATACTAAGTGAGGAAAGTCAGAGAAAGACAAATATCATATGATATCACTTACATATGGAATCTAAAACAAATGATACAAATGAACTTATTTACTAAACAGAAACAGACTCACAGACTTAGTAAATAAACTTATGGTTACCAAAGGTGAAATGTGTGTGGGGGGGATAAAATAGGAGTTGGGGATTAATGTATATACACTACTATATATAAAACAGATAATATGGGGAGGGGGAAGGGTAAGCTGTGACGAAGTGAGAGAGTGGCATGGACATATATACACTACCTAACGTAGGGTTGATAGCTAGTGGGAAGCAGCCGCATGGCACAGGGAGATCAGCTAGGTGATCTCCCTGGTTTGTGACCACCTAGAGGGGTGGGATAGGGAGGGTGGGAGGGAGGGAGACGCAAGAGGGAAGAGATATGGGAACATATGTATATGTATAACTGATTCACTTTGTTGTAAAGCAGAAACTAACACACCATTGTAAAGCAATTATACTCCAATGAAGATGTTAAAAAAATAAAACAGATAATCAACAAGGACCTACTGGACAGCACAGAGAATTCTACTCAATATTCTGTAATAACCTATATTGGAAAAGAATCTGAAAAAGAATGGATATATGTATACATATAACTGAATCATTTTGCTGTACACCTGAAAGTAACACAACATGGTAAATCAACTACACTCCAATATGAAATAAAAATTAAATTTAAAAAGTCTACAAATAATAAATGCCAGACAGGGTGTGATGGGGGAACCCTCCTATACTGTTGGTGGAAATGTAAATTGGTGCAGCCACTATGGAGAACAGTGAGGAGGTTCCTCAAAAAAACTAAAATAGAGCTACCATATGATCCTGTAATCCCACTCCTGGGCAAATACCCAGACAAAGCTTTAATTCAAAAAGCTACATACACCCCCAATGTTCATAGTGGCACTTTTTATAATAACCAAGACATGGAAGCAAACTAAATGTCCATTGACAGATGAATGGATAAAGAAGATGTGGTACATATATACAGTGGAATATTACTCAACCATAAGAAAGAATGAAATAACGCCATTTGCAGCAACATGGATGAACCTAGGGATTATCATACTAAGTGAAGTCAGACAGGAAAGAAAAATATCATATGATATCATTTATATGTGGAATCTAAAATATGATTCAAATGAACTTGTTTACACAACAGAAACAGACTCACAGACATAGAAAACAAAGTTATGGTTATCAAAGGGGAAAGGGGGGGGGGGAGGAATAAACTAGGAGTTTGGGATTCATAGATACAAACTACTATACATAAAATAGATAAACAGCAAGGTCCTATTGTATAGCACAGGGAATTATATTCAATATATTGTAATGAACTATAATGAAAAAGAAAATGAAAAAGTGTATATACACACACACACACATATGTATATATATATAAAACTGAATCACTTTGCTGTACACCAGAAACTAATACAACATTGTAAATCAACTTGTATGTCAATTTTAAAAAAAATAACAATACCAGAGTCGCTCAGTTAAAGTTGTAGGCTCTCCCAGATCACATTGAGAAAACAGACTAGATCCCAGCCATTATTTTCCAAAAGGCCCAAACTGGGGAGTTTATGGGGTAAAGAATTTCCTCCCCGTACCACTGTGTACTTCTCTTTTGCACATACTCCTTCTCTAACAGCTGTAGCTGAGCCACCCCGTCATCAGTTTCTGGTAGGTGTGGGTTTAAGGCTTACATTGTGAGTAGATGAGTGCTACTCTGCATCTCCTCTGGGGGTCTAAGCCTCTTTTGCTGCAGAGCATAGTATGAAGTATTTTGAAGAGGAGGGGTTGTAGTGGAATAGGTAAAGCTCTGCCTGCCTGCTCCATCTGGGCTCTGAATTGGATTCTTGCTTTTTGGATTTATGTAAGGCTTTGGAAGTCTCCTGGCAATTCACAGGCATTTCTGAGGCACAATAAGGCAAGTTATAAGCTCCTATCATATACTCTTTTTACCTACAAACATGCAAATAGTCATTTTGTATACTTTAGACCTTTCCTTCCTCCCCTGCTTTCTAGCCCAAAATTTGGTTACACAATAAAATACTGTTTTGAAACAATGAAAAATGCTAAATATCTTTATTTAGTTAAAGAGATGTTGGAACAGTGTTAAATATAGCCCAAAAGTTGGTTACACAATAAAATACTGTTTTTTGTTTTGTTTTGTTTTTTTGTTTTTTGTTTTTTTTTGCGGTACGTGGGCCTCTCACTGTTGTGGCCTCTCCTGTTGCAGAGCACAGGCTCCGGACGCGCAGGCCCAGCGGCCCCGGCTCACGGGCCCAGCCGCTCCGCGGCATGTGGGATCTTCCCGGACCGGGGCACGAACCCGTGTCCCCTGCATCGGCAGGCGGACTCTCAACCACTGCGCCACCAGGGAAGCCCTAAAATACTGTTTTGAAACAATGAAAAATGCTAAATATCTTTATCTACTTAGTTTAAAGAGATGTTGGAACAGTGTTAAATATTTAACACTTTCCTGTCCTTCCCATTTCTTATCTTAAATATAATCTCCTCTCCCAACCAATGTTATGAAATTATGCGATAAGTTAATATGCGGCAATAAATGTGCTTCAGAAATTAATAAGAAGGGACTTCTCTGGTGGTCCAGTGGTAAAGAATCCACCTTCCAACGCAGGGGACGCGGGTTCGATCCTTGGTTAGGGAAACTAAGATCCCACATGCTGCAGGGCAACTAAGCCCGTGCGCCACAACTGTTGAGCTCATGCACCTCAAAGAGAGTCCACGTGCTGCAAACTACAGAGCCCACGTGCTCTGGACCCCACGTGCCACAACTAGAGAGAAGCCCGAGTACCGCAATGAAGAGACTTCACGCCGCAATGAAAGATCCCGCATGCCTCAACAAAGATCCCACATGCCGCAAGTAAGACCCAACACAGCAAAAAAAAATAAAGAAGAAATTAATAAGAAGCCATTTTCAATGTTTAGTGCTGATACCTTTTAACAATATGATAACCTGATAGTAGCATACAAACTGAGCAGATGTTTAACTTATCATGAGATGAATAAATTTGGGGATCATATAAAGTTATACTCAAAAATACAGCAGCTAAAAGCTTGAACACCATTCAGCGTTCCGATTTAATCTGAGTTACTAGCAAGGAGGAAGAGGAGCCTGGAAGCAGTGTCTCCTACAGCAGAAAGCACATGATGTCTGCTATGTTCTGAATGCCTGTGTCCCCTGCAAATTTCTATGTTGAAAACTTAATTATGGTAACAGGACCATTAGGTGGGCCCTTTGGATGGTGATTAGGTCATGAGATCAGAGTCCTCATGAATGGAATTAATGCCCTAATAAAAGAGGCCTAAGAGAGATCCTCCACCTCTTCCACCATGTGGACACAGTGGGAAGGTGCTGGTTATGAATCAGGAAGAGGGCCCTCACCAGAACATGACCATTCTAGTGCCTCGATCTTGAACTTCTAGAACTACGAGAAGTTATTTATAAGCCACCCAGTTTGTGGTATTTTGTTACAGAAGCCCAAATGGACTAAGACAATCTGTGTGCCAGACCCTTTTCCTTGCCTCTAGTAAGACCAGGGACACACATACAGGGATGACATTCTTCAGCTTGAGGGCACTAGCTCTGTACCTTGGAAACTTGTGTTCATTTCTTACAAATAAGGTGAATCTGACATGAATTTACTGACTCCTGCTATGTCCTAGTTGGTACATAATGATAGTTATACTAATGAAAAACTACACTAGCTCTTTTTAATAAAAATTTGCAGAATACTTTTTAAAAATCATGGTTGTATTTGCATTCATTTACTATTTCAGTCCTGCTCCTATTTTCCATGGTTTTGAAAATTAGCAATCACAATTTTTATTTGTAGAGTACCTTACAGATGTAAAAGTGTTTTCTAATAATTGTTTTATTGGATACTATACCCCCAAGAGATAGGAGAGGCAGGTGATTTGATTTTCCATTTTACAGATAAAGAACTGGTCACCTATTTTCTTAACTCTTTGACAGAACTGGGATGACTCCAATTCTCTTTCAACTCCACCAATTAGATACTTAGATACATTTCACAGGAAGTGAAACTCTTCTCTATTTGGCAGGTTACAATGCATTTTAAAAATCCCCCAATCTTCTATATGGTCTACTTCAGTCTCCACTTTCCATTAGTCCTGGAGACACTTTCTGGCCCCTGAGAAAAGCCCATGTTCCCAGAGTGTACTTAGTTTTGACATATTTCATCATTCTCCTTGGCGCCATTATATCTCTTACTTATCCTCTTTCTTCATTCTTCCTATTATCTCTATCTGAATCTCTTCCTTACTGCCCCTATTTTCTTTATATGCTGTCTCCCTCCCTCCCATTTTCTCTCCTCTCTCCCTCCCCTCCATTTTTTCTCCTCTCTCCCTCTTATGTTCATATCTCAATACTATCACCCCAATGTTTGGATCTTAGCATAATCCAACCACATCATTCTGGAACATATATCTGCATTTAAGCATCCAAAATGTCATCAAATGTTTTTTTTTTTGAATTTTAATTTTTTTAATACAGCAGGTTCTTATTAGTTATCTATTTTATACATATTAGTGCATATATGTCAATACAAATCTCCCAGTTCAACCCACCAACCCCCTCCACCCGCATTTTCTCCCCTTGGTGTCCATACGTTTGTTCTCTACATCTGTGTAAAGATTTCAGCCTTGTAAACCAGTTCATCTGTACCATTTTTCTAGATTCCACATATATGCGTTAATATATGATATTTGTTTTTCTCTTTCTGACTTACTTCACTCTGTATGACAGCCTCTAGCTCTATCCACGTCTCTACAAATGAACCAATTTTGTTCCTTTTTATGGCTGAGTAATATTCCATTGTATATATGTACCACATCTTCTTTATCCATTCATCTGTCGATGGGCATTTAGGTTGCTTCCATGACCTGGTGATTGTAAATAGTGCAGCAATGACCATTGGGGTGCATGTGTCTTTTTGAATTATGGTTTTCTCTGGGTATATGCCCAGTAGTGGCATTGCTGGATCATACAGTAATTCTATTTTTAGTTTTTTAAGGAACCTCAACACTGTTCTCCATAGTGGCTGCATCAGTTTACATTCCCACCAACAGTGCAAGAGGGTTCCCTTTTCTCCACACCCTCTCCAGGTTTGTTGTCTGTAGATTTTCTGATGATGCCCATTCTAACTGGTGTGAGGTGATACCTCACTGTAGTTTTGATTTTCATTTCTCTAATAATTACTGATGTTGAGCAGCTTTTCATGTGCCTCTTGGCCATCTGTATGTCTTCCTTGGAGAAATGTCTGTTTAGGTCTTCAGCCCATTTTTTAATTGGGTTTTTTATTAATATTGAGCTGCATGAGCTGCTTATATCTTTTGGAAATTAATCCTTTCTCTGTTGATTCGTTTGCAAATATTGTCACCCATTCTGAGGGTTGTCTTTTTGTCTTATTTACAGTTTCCATTGCTGTGCAAATGCCTTTAAGTTTCATTAGGTCCCATTTGTTTCTTTTCTTTTTATTTCCATTAATCTAGGAGGTGGGTCAAAAAAGATCTTGCGGGCTTCCCTGGTGGCACAGTGGTTGAGAGTTCGCCTGCCGATGCAGGGGACATGGGTTCGTGTCCTGGTCTGGGAAGATCCCACATGCCACGGAGAGGCCGGGGCCGTGAGCCATGGCCACTGGGCCTGCGTGTCCAGAGCCTGTGCTCCGCAACGGGAGAGGCCACAACAGTGAGAGGCCCGCGTACCACACACACACACACAAAAGATCTTGCTGTGATTTATGTTAAGAAGTGTTCTTCCTATGTTTTCCTCTAATAAGAGTTTTATAGTGTCCAGTCTTACATTTACGTCTTTAATCCATTGAGTTTATTTCTGCGTATGGTGTTAAGAGGTGCTCTAATTTCATTCTTTTACATGTAGCTGTCCAGTTTTCCCAGCGCCACTTATTGAAGAGACTGTCTTTTCTCCACTGAATATCCTTGCCTCCTTTATCATAGCTTAGTTGACCACAGGTGTGTGGGTTTATCTCTGGGCTACTGGGCCTGCGTGTCCAGAGCCTGTGCTCCGCAACGGGAGAGGCCACAACAGTGAGAGGCCCGCGTACCACACACACACACACAAAAGATCTTGCTGTGATTTATGTTAAGAAGTGTTCTTCCTATGTTTTCCTCTAATAAGAGTTTTATAGTGTCCAGTCTTACATTTACGTCTTTAATCCATTGAGTTTATTTCTGCGTATGGTGTTAAGAGGTGCTCTAATTTCATTCTTTTACATGTAGCTGTCCAGTTTTCCCAGCGCCACTTATTGAAGAGACTGTGAGTTTATTTTTGTGTATGGTGTTAGGGAGTGTTCTAATTTCATTCTTTTACATGTAGCTGTCCAGTTTTCCCAGCACCACTTATTGAAGAGACTGTCTTTTCTCCATTGTATATCCTTGCCTCCTTTGTCATAGATTAGTTGACCATAGGTGTGTGGGTTTATCTCTGGGCTTTCTATCCTATTCCATTGATCTATATTTCTGTTTTTGTGCCAGTACCATATTGTCTTGATTACTGTAGCTTTGTAGTATAGTCTGAAGTCAGGGAGTCTGATTCCTCCAGCTCCGTTTTTTTCCCTCAAGATTGCTATGGTTATTCAGGGTCTTTTGTGTCTCCATACAAATCTTAAGACTTTTTTGTTCTAGTTCTGTAAAAAATGCCATTGGTAATTTAATAGTGATTGCAATGAATTTGGAGATTGCTTTGGGCAGTATGGTCATTTTCATAATTTAGGATTATCTATGTACAGTATCATGTCATCTGCAAACAGTGACAATTTTACCTCTTCTTTTCCATTTTGTATTCCTTTTATTTCTTTTCTTCTCTGACTGCCATGGCTAGGACTTCCAAAACTATGTTGAATAATAGTGGCGAGAGCAGACATCCTCGTCTTGTTCCGGATCTTAGAGGAAATGCTTTCAGTTTTTCACCATTGAGAATGATGTTGGTTGTGGGGTTGTCGTATATGGCCTTTATTATGTTGAAGTAGGTTCCCTCTATGCCCACTTTCTGGAGAATTTTTGTCATAAATGGGTGTTGAATTTTTTCAAAAGCTTTTTCTGCATCTATTGAGATGATCATATGGCATTTATTCTTTAGTTTGTTAATATGATGTACCGTATTGATTGATTTGCGTATAATGAAGAATCCTTGCATCCCTGGGATAAATCCCACTTAATCATGGTGTATGATCCTTTTAATGTGCTGTTGGATTCTGTTTGCTAGTATTTTGTTGAGGAATTTTGCATCTATATTCATCAGTGATATTGGTTTGTAATTTACTTTTTTTAGAGTTTCTTTCTCTGGTTTTGGTATCAGGGTGATGGTGGCCTCATAGAATGAGTTTGGGAGTGCTCCTTCCTCTGCAATTTTTTGGAAGACTTTGAGAAGGATGGGTGTTAGCTCTTCTCTAAATGTTTGATAGAATTCACCTGTCAAGCCACCTGGTCCTGGGTTTTGTTTTGTTGGAAGATTTTTAATCACAGTTTTAATTTCATTACTTGCGACTCGTCTGTTCATATTTTCTATTTCTTCCTGGTTCAGTCTTGGAAGGTTATGCCTTTCTATGAATTTGTCCTTTTATTCTAGGTTGTCCGTATTACTACCAGAGTTGCTGTAGTAGTCTCTTATGATCCTTTGTATTTCTGCAGTGTCCATTGTAACTTCTTTTTCATTCCTAATTTTAAGGATTTGAGTCTTCTCCCTCTTTTTCTTGATGAGTCTGGCTAAAGGTTTATCAATTTTGTTTATCTTCTCAAAAAACCAGCTTTTAGTTTTATTGATCTTCGCTATTGTGTTCTTTGTTTCTATTTCATTTATTTCTGCTCTGATCTTTATGATTTCTTTCCTTCTGCTAAATTTGGGTTTTGTTTATTCTTCTTTCTCTAGTTCCTTTAGGTGTAAGGTTAGATTGTTTGAGATTTTTCTTGTTTCTTGAGGTAGGATTGTATTTCTATAACCTTCCCTCTTAGAACTGCTTTTGCTGCATCCCATAGGTTTTGGATCATCATGTTTTCTTTGCCAGTATCTCTCGGTATTTTTTTGAATTTTTCTTTGATTTCTTCAGTGATCTCTTGGTTATTTAGTAATGTATTGTTTAGCCTCCATGTGTTTGTGCTTTTTATGTTGTTTTCCCTGTAGTTTATTTCTAATCTCATAGCATTGTGGTTAGAAAAGATGCT
>NC_041225.1:78414121-78423318 GCF_002837175.3 Physeter macrocephalus
TTCAATTTTCTTAAATTTACTGAGACTTGATTTGTGACCCAAGATGTGATCTATCCTGGAGAATGTTCTGTGAGCACTTGAGAAGAAAGTGTAATCTGCTGTTTTTGGTTGGAATGTCCTATAAATATCAATGAAATCTATCTGGTCTCTTACCACTTAGAGAAGTTCCTTTAGCATTTGTTGTAGAGCTGGTTTGATGGTGAATTCTCTTAGCTTTTGTTTGTCTGTGGAGCTGTTGATTTCTCTGTCGAATCTGAAAGACTTATGTCATTTAAAGCTTGTGTTTCCTTAGTAATTTTCTGTTTGGATGATCTGTCCATTGGTGTAAGTGAGGTGTTAAAAGTCCCCCACTATTATTGTGTTATTCTCAATTTTCTCTTTTATAGCTGTTAGTATATGCTCTTATGTTGGGTGCATATATGTTTGTAATTGTTATATATCTTCTTGGATTGATCCCTTGATCATTATGTAGTGTCCTTCCTTGTCCCTTGTAACATTATTTTAAAGCCTGTTTTGTCTGATAGGAGCATTGCTACTCCAGCTTTCTTTCAATTTCTATTTGCATGGACTATCTTTTTCCATCCCCTCACTTTCAATCTGTATGTGTCCCTAGGTCTCAAGTGGGTCTCTGGTAGACAGCATATATATGGGTCTTGTTTTGTATCCATTCAGCGAGCCTGTGTCTTTTGGTTAGAGCATTTAATCCATTCACATTTAAGGTAATTATCGAAATGTATGTTCCTATTACCATTTTCTTAAGTGTTTTGGGTTTGTTTTTGTAGGTCCTTTTCTTCTCTTGTGTTTCCCACTTAGAGAAGTTCCTTTAGCATTTGTTGTAGAGCTGGTTTGATGGTTAATTCTCTTAGCTTTTGTTTGTCTGTAAAGCTGTTGATTTCTCTGTCGAATCTGAAAGAGATCCTTGTGGGGTAGAGTAATCTTGGTTTTACGTTGATCTGTCCATTGGTGTAAGTGAGGTGTTAAAAGTCCCCCACTATTATTGTGTTATTCTCAATTTTCTCTTTTATAGCTGTTAGTATATGCTCTTATGTTGGGTGCATATATGTTTGTAATTGTTATATATCTTCTTGGATTGATCCCTTGATCATTATGTAGTGTCCTTCCTTGTCCCTTGTAACATTATTTTAAAGCCTGTTTTGTCTGATAGGAGCATTGCTACTCCAGCTTTCTTTCAATTTCTATTTGCATGGACTATCTTTTTCCATCCCCTCACTTTCAATCTGTATGTGTCCCTAGGTCTCAAGTGTTCTCTGTCGAATCTGAAAGAGATCCTTGTGGGGTAGAGTAATCTTGGTTTTACGTTCTTCCATTTCATCACTTTAAATATATCATGCCACTCCCTTCTGGTTTGCAGAGTTTCTGCTGAGAAATCAGCTGTTAACCTTATGGGGATTCCCTTGTATGTTATTTGTTGTTTTTCCCTTGTTGCTTTTAATAATTTTTCTTTGTCTTTAATTTTTGTCAATTTGATTACTAAGTGTCTCAGCATGTTTCTCCTTGGGTTTATCCTGCCTGGGACTCTCTGCGCGTCCTGAACTTGGGTGGCTATTTCCTTTCCCATGTTAGGGAAGCTTTCGAGTATAATCTCTTCAAATATTTTCTCAGGTCTTTTCTCTCTCTTCTCCTTCTGGGACCCCTATAATGTGAATGTTGGTGAGTTTAATGCTGTCCCAGAGGTCTCTTAGCCTGCCTTCATTTAGTTTCATTCATTTTTCTTTATTCTGTTCTGCAGCAGTGAATTCCACCATATTGTTTTCCAGGTCACTTATCTGTTCTTCTGCCTCAGTTATTCTGCTACTGATTCCTTCTAGTGTATTTTTCATTGCAGTTATTGTTTCTTCATCTGTTTGTTCTTTAATTCTCCTAGATGTTTGTTCCTTAATTCATCTAGGTTTTTGTTAAACATTTCTTGCATCTTCTAGATCTTTGCCTCCATTCTTTTTCTGAGGTCCTGGATCATCTTCAGTATCATTATTCTGAGTTCTTTTTCTGGAAGGTTGCCTATCTCCACTTCATTTAGTTGTTTTTCTGGGGTTTTATCTTGTTCCTTCATCTGATACATAGTCCTCTGCCTTTTCATTTTGTCTATCTTTCTGTGAACGTGGTTTTCATTCCACAGGCTGCAGGACTGTAGTCCTTCTTGCTTCTGCTGTCTGCCCTCTGGTGGATGAGGCTATCTAAGAGGCTTATGCAAGTTTCCTGATGGGAGGGACTGGTGGTGTGTAGAGTTGGGTGTTGCTCTAGTGGGCAGAGGTCAGTAAAACTTTAATCTGCTTGTCTGCTGATGGGTGGGGCTGAGGCCCCCCCTCCTGTTTGACGATTGGCCTGCGGCGACCCAGCACTGAAGGAAGGCTACAGGCTCTTTGGTGGGGCTAATGGCGGACTCCAGGAGGGCTCATGCCAAGGAGTACTTCCCAGAACTTCTGCTGCCAGTGTCCTTGTCCCCGCAGTGAGCCACAGCCAACCCCCCGCCTCTGCAGGAGACCTTCCAACACTAGCAGGTAGGTCTGGTTCAGTCTCCTATGGGGTCACTGCCCCTTCCCCCGGGTCCTGATGCGCACACTACTTTGTGTGTGCCCTCCAGAGTAGAGTATCTGTTTCCCCCAATCCTGTCGAAGTCCTGCAATCAAACCCCGCTAGCCTTCAAAGTCTGATTCTCTGGGAATTCCTCCTCCCGTTGCCGGGCCCTCAGGTTGGGAAGCCTGACGTGGGGCTCAGAACCCTCACTCTAGTGGGTGGACTCCTGTGGTATAACTGTTCTCCAGTTTGTGAGTCACCCACCCATTAGTTGTGGGATTTGATTTTACTGTGATTGCGCCCCTCCTACCGTTTCATTGTGGCTTCTACTTTGTCTTTGGATGTGGGATATCTATTTTGGTGAGTTACCGTGTCTTCCTGTCAATGATTGCTCAGCAGTTAGTTGTGATTCCGGTTCTCTCGCAAGAGGGAGTGAGCGCACGTCCTTCTACTCCACCATCTTGAACCAATCTCCCATGAAATGGTCTTGCACTATTTCTCTGATGCTTACAGAATATAAACTTTCATTCCCAAAGCATATCTATAAACTTATAAAAAGTATATTTTCAAACAATCTAATTAGAAAATAGACAAAGGACATCAAGAGATATTTCACCAGAGGATATATAGTTGGGAAATAAACATATGAAAAGATCCTCAACATCATTAGCCATCAGGAAAATACAAATAAAAACCACAATGAAACACCAGTACACATATAAAATAAAAAATTTTGACAATGTTGGCAAGGGTGACGAGAAACTGGATTTTTGACACATTTCTAGTAGGAATGCAAAATGACATAGCAACTCTAAAAACAGTATGGGGCTTCCCTGGTGGCACGGTTGTTGAGGGTCCACCTGCCGGTGCAGGGGATATGGGTTTGAGCCCTGGTCTGGGAGGATCCCGCGTGCTGCGGGGCAACTGGGCCCGTGTGCCATGACTGCTGAGGCCCGCGCACCTGGAGTCCATGCTCCGTGGCAGGAGAGGCCACCGCGGTGGAGGACCTGTGCACCTCGGCGAGGAGTGGCCCCATCTCGTGGCAGCTGGAGGGGGCCTGCGCGCAGCAACAAAAAAACCCAACACAGCCAGAAATGAATGAATAAAATAAATTATTTTAAAAATAAAAAATAAGAACAGTATGGCAGCTTCCTATAGCACTAAACACACACAACCTAGCATATGACTTAGCAAGCACTCCTAGGCATTTATCACAAAGAAGTGAAAATTCACATCTACACAAAAACTGTATATGAATGTTCATAGAAGCTTTATTCGTAATAGCCCCAACTTGAAATAACCAAAATGCCCCCAATAGGTAAATTCCATGATTTTTAAAATTGTACCTTACAGAATAACATTTCTTAGGAGAGTCAGATTGGTAGCTTTATATATATATCTGTTAAAAAGTAGTATCTATTTAAACATTTCCAGAAAAATTTTTCCCCAAATAATGCAAAACAAACCAAACTTCAACTTTTCATTAGACTAAAGGCCAAATAATAGAAGTCTGTGTCTTAGTGACTGGTTGTTGAAGAAATTTAAGCACTTGATATCATATGGTTAGATGACATTAGTGAACATTTTTCTATCAAACAAAAGCCAATCAAGAACAGTAATTTTACTCCCTTGCCTAAACCCTTATTGATGTTTTAAATTTTCTAAATTCTTTCCATATTTTCAACATGAAAACTTCTTAAATTCCATAATATCTACTGCCAAACATACAGATTTGGGATTTTGTCTTTCATTCTTTTAATTGTGAACTTAATACACAAATATTTTCTCCTTTTCAAACTCAAGCAATGCAGATAAAGCACAAACCCCCTCCGAATCACCTCCAAGTCCGAAGCCGAGGTATAAGCAGAGGTAAACACTTTTATTATTATGGATTATGTCTTTTCATACCTTTTAGTGTTCCTGTCTATACATATTAAATCTCAAAATAAATGGTTTAAAAACACAGTTTTTATAGGGGTTTCCCTTAGACATCTATATCCAGTTAGTAACCTCCAATATTTTTTCCTCTCAAGGAAAACCTTTATGTTTTACTAACATCTTACTATTTAGCTGCTTCTCAACTGTCTGTGTTTATCTCTGTATACAGACATAGTGAAGCATTCTCAGCAAAGTCCTTCAGGCTGAAAACAGATGTTAATTAAAAATTCTGATAACAACCCATGGCACCTGTTGTTTCACACTTCTTTTGCTCAAGCCCAAGTCTGCCAAATCCCATTCTTTATTTTTGTAATTCTCTTCAGCCTTTCTTCCATTCCAGCTGTAGGTCTTTCACTGTAGTGATCTTTTAAACTTAACAGGAAAGCCATGTTTTACTCAGCCAACCTATCAGGATGACTACACACACAGTCAGCTCAGAGAACCCACTGTCACAGCTCGGATTAAGAATGAACTATATTCTAATGATAAATGTCAACTGTATAGATGTGCTATTAACAATTTTAACTCTGGGAACAGGAACTTGGTAAATCAACTAAAAGTATGTCCCTCTTCCTTGCAGATCTCAGGAGAGTGTTTTCATGGTAGGACAAGATGGAAGAAAGGAAGGGGATATATGTAGCACTGAGAAAGACCAGATCAGACTTCATAGTGACCTTAATTACATGTAGTCAGAAAAGGTTAAAATTCTTGAGAAGTAACTACAGGCAAGTCACTGAAAAAGAAACAAACTGTATTAAAGTGATAAGATGGGGAAGGAGAATATGTCAGATTTACATAGTGGCTCATATAAGGTAATAAAGACTAAAAAATATAATACATGGCTAAAATAGCTAAGTGAGATAATACATGTATAAACTGGAATATCCAGAAACTGATCATGACCATTGACCCTAAATTATACTAAGCATGGGGTTACAGCCTCAGCAGACACAACGTGAGAGAGCTTTAAGCTCTATTCTGCACTCCTAGCATAGTGGGTGGCACAAAGTAAATAAACATTTGTTGATTGAATGAATAGTTTTTTCAAAATCTAAAGAAGTATATGGAGCAGATTCTGCCTACATTGTTCTTAAAGGTGAAAGATGAATGTTCTCCCTTAACACTGGAACAAGAAAAGGATGTCCAATCTAACCACTCTTTTTCAACAAAGTGCCAGAAGTTCTAGCCAGCACAATAAGAGAAGAAATGGAAATGAAAGGAAATTTGCAAAAAAGCTCCTAAAATCAGTAATTGAATTCATCAAGTCCACAGGATCAATTAGCATACAAATATCAATTGTATTTCTATACAATAACAATGAACACGTGGACACTGAAATTAAAAATTCAATACCATTGGGCTTCCCTGGTGGCGCAGTGGTTGAGAGTCCGCCGGCCGATGCAGGGGAGACGGGTTCGTGCCCCGGTCCGGGAAGATCTCACATGCCGCGGAGCGGCTAGGCCCGTGAGCCATGGCCGCTGAGCCTGCGTGTCCAGAGCCTGTGCCCCGCAACGGGAGAGGCCACAACAGTGAGAGGCCCGCGTACCACAAAAAAAAAAAAAAAAATTCAATACCATTTACAATTAGTCAAAAAAGATACTTAGACATAAATCTAAGGAAAACTTGTACGGGATTTGTATGCTGAAAACTACAAAATGCTGGTGAAAAAATCAAATATCTAAATAAATGGAGAGACATACCATGTATGGATCGGAAACAATATAGTAAAGGTGTCAATTATGCCCAAGTTGACATAAACAAGTTGAGCACAATTCTTATCAAAATCAAAGCAAGATATCTTTTAGATTTAGACAAGATCATTCTAAAATTTATATGGAAAGATAAAGGAATGAGAATAGCAGAAAAGAAAATGAGAAGACTCAGTCTACCTGATTTCAAGACTCATATAGCTGCAGTAATCAAACTGCATGGTATTGACAAAAGGACAGATACAAAGCTCAATGGAGTAAAATAGAGAAACCAGATATAAACCCACATGAATATGCCCAAGTTATTTTTGACCAAGGTACAAAAGCAATGCAATGGAGGAAGGATAACCTTTTCAACAAATGGTGAAGGAACAACTGGATATCGGAGGAAAAAAAGAACCTAAACCCAAATCTCTCATGCAAAAATTTATTCAAAATGGATTATGGTCTTATGAATGTAAAATATGAAACTATAAAATTTTTAGAAGAAAAATGTAAGAGAAAGTCTTTGGTATATAAAGCTAGTCAAAGACTTAGACTTGACACCTAAAGCAGAATTAATAAAAGGAAAATTGAGCTACTGGATGTCATCACAATTAATCATTTTCACTCTGCCAAACACCCTGGTAAGAGGATAGAAAGACAAGTTACAGATGAAGAAAATATTTGCAAACTACCTATCTGACAAAGGCTAAGTATTAAAATAAAGAACTCTCAAAACTTAACAATGAAAAAAAAAAGGTTAGAAAATGGTGAAAGGTAGAAAGAGACATTTCATCAAAGAGGATCTCCTAATGTCAAATAATTGTATGAAAAATATTTTCATAATCCATTAGGGTAATGGAAATTAAAGCCACAATGAGATATCACTACACATCTCTCAGAATGGCTAAAATACAAAACAGTGGCAACACCAAATGCTGACAGGAGTGTGGAGAAAGTGAATCATTCATTTAGTGCATGTTGAAACATAAAATATAGCCACTCTGAAAAACAGTTTGGCTTTTCTAAAAAAACTAAACCTATAACTACCATGTAACCCAGCAACTGCACTCCTGGGCATTTATCTCAGAGAAATGAAGACATGTTCATATAAAAACCTGTACATGAATGTTTATAGCATCATTATTCATAATAGCCCCAAACTAGACACAACACAGATCTCCTTCAATCTTCAAAGGATGAATGGTAAAATAAACTGTGGTAGAACCATACCATGGAATACTATGCAATAATAAAAAGAAATGGATACATGCAAGAATCTGGCTATTACATAACAAGATTATAATTATGAATATTATCAAATATGTCAGGTAAACATTGTTGTAAATATTATTTGAATCTACACTGAACTATTTATGTGTGCCACTATTCAGGACTTACACTGGTACACCATAACTGTTCACTTAGAACTTGGAAAACTTAAAACCTTAACTAGGAAAAGGTTACCTTAGGAACAGAGATTTTATTTTTCTACTCAAAGGAGCCTGAGAAATATAGGATCATAAAATCTCAGGGTTGAAAAGAACCTTAAAAGTATGAGGAAATCAGGTTAGGATCAAGATGGCAGAATAGGAGGATGTGGAACCCACCTACCCCCATAAATGCATCAAAAATACATCCACATGTAGAAAAATTTTCATTGAAAACTAACTAAAAACTGGCAAAGAGTCTCCTGTACAACGAAATCTGTAAAAAAGATACACATGAAATCAGGTAAGAAGGGAAAAGAAGAAGTCAGGTTGGGACCTGACCCTGGCAGGGGACTCAAAGGAAAAGAGAGATTACACAGGTGGACACCTACCCTAGGGAGTGAGCAGTTTGAGCCACATATTGGGCACCCCAGCCCTGATGTCCAACACAGGGAAGAAAGCCCCCCTGGCTGGTTGGAGTGCCACTGGTACTAATAAGGAGGGCTGTGGGAAGCCTGGACTCCACTTGTGAGAAGCATGTGTGTTTCCTGTGTCCTGAAGCAGGACAGAGAGGGCAGACTAAAAAGTGCTCAAGTGGCTGCCCAGTTTTACACAACCATCCTAGTGCACACCCTAGCCTGAGCCAAGTGAATGCTCCAGCCCTGCTAACTTCACATCACAGCTCTACACTGAAGTGAGGCTGCCACGACTAAGCAGAGAGCATGATTGTGAGATGCAGAGGCAACTCAGACCCTAAGCAGCATCTGAGTAGGGCAAGGCAGCAATCACTGGCACTTACAGAGGCAGCACATCAGTAGTAGTAGTACCCATCTCTTACTGAGGACCGACTACCACAGCCTGCGCACCAACACATACCAAGTGCCTCCAGGGCCCCACCTTCCCTATGGTGCAGCTCCACACAATGGCAGGGGTGGCAGAAGCTGAGGGGAGCGAATGGCTCTGAGGGATGAAGAAGCCTTAGGCCCAAAGAAGCATCTAAGCAGGGAGGGGGAGGCCATTACTGGCCCTTGCAGAGGCAGTGCATCAGAAGCAGCCCACGTCTCATCACAGGCTGAGAGCCTGCACAGGCCCCTCTTGTTCCAGCACCGCTCCCCTCTGGGGCAAGGGTGCCAGTGCTGGGAGAAGTTAGAGCACACATTTAAAGGGAACAGAGCCAGTTTGGACTCGACCCTCAGGGATTATACTCCAGCAACTTGGGATCTGACTCCACCCTCGATAGAGCAGTGACAGCCGCTGAGCAGAGGGGAAGTCCCACCTGACATCTGGCTCAGGCTCTAGCCCCTCCATCTCCATCCCCACCTCCTACCAAGGTGGGTGACATCTGCCAGCACACCCTAAGGAAAGACATAACTTGTGTTCACATAAAATCCAGTTCTCCCACCAAAGCCACTGGGCACACACAGACTGTATAGGTACACTTCCACATAAGGACAGCCCTTCGAGACCACAGTAAGTACCTGTTTCACCTAAATTCATAAAGACAGAGAAAGTTAAGCAAAATGAGAAGACAGAAGAAATGGTCTCGGGCTTCCCTGGTGGCGCAGTGGTTGAGAGTCCGCCTGCCGATGCAGGGGACACGGGT
>NC_041225.1:78423625-78436399 GCF_002837175.3 Physeter macrocephalus
GTGGGTGGGCCCATGAGCCATGGCCGCTGAGCCTGCGTGTCCGGAGCCTGTGCTCCACAACGGGACAGGCCACAACAGTGAGAGGCCTGCGTACCGCAAAAAGAAAAAAAAAAAAAAAAAAAAAGAAATGGTCCCAATTGAAAGAGCAAAAGGAAACCCCTGAAAAAATTAAATAATGAAACAGAAGTAAACAACTGACCAAATAAAGAATTCAAAAAATTAGTAATAAGTATTCTAACTGAATTAGGGAAAGAATAGATGAACATAGAATTTTACAAAGGAACAAGAAAATATAAAAAGACCCAATCAAAAATGAAGATTTCAACAGCTGAAACAAAAAAACAAAAACAAAACAAAAAACACTGGAAGAAATGAAAAGCAGCCTAAGTGATACAGAAGAACACAGAAGTGATCTGGAAGAAAGAATAATGGAAACCATCCCATCACAACATCAAAAAGAAAAACGTATTTTTTAAAAATAAAAACAGTTCAAGGGACCTTTGGGATAACATCAAGCGTACAAACTTTTGCATTATAGGGGTCCCAGAAGAGAAGAGACAGAGAGGGAGTTGAAAATGTATTTAATGAAATAATGAGTGAAAACTTCCCAGGCCTGAAGAAGAAAACAGACATCCAGGTACAAGAAGAACAGAGTTGCAAACAAGATGAACTCAAACTGACCCGCACTAAGACTATCATAATTAAAATGGCAAAAGTTAAAGATAAAGAGATGACTCAAAAGGTAGCAAGAGTAAAACAAAAAGTCATACACAAGGGAAGCCCCATAAGGTTATCAGCTGATTTTTCTGCAGAAACTTTGGAGGACAGAAGGGCATGGCATGATATATTTAAAGTGCTGAAAGAGAAAAACCTGCCACCTAGGATACACTACCCAGCAAGATTATCATTTAGAATCTTAGGAGAGAGAAAGAAATATTCAGACAAGCAAAAACTAAAAGAATCCATCAATAATAAACCTACCCTAAAAGAAATGTTGAAGGGTCTTTTCTAAATGGAAAGGAAGTAAGAATATATAGGAAAAGGAATCCCACTACAAAAGGCAGATATATAGTAAGGATTGAAGATCACTTAAATAAGACAGTAAATAGATTAAAAGACAAAAAATTATGAAAGCAACTATAACTATAATAAACAGTTACAGGATAAGCATGAAGATGTAAAATGTAGGGAAGTGGAGAAAAAAATGCAAATCTTCTAGAATGTGTTTGAACTTAAATGGCTACCAGTTTAAAACAAGTAGATATAATTTTGGGTGAACATATATGAAACTCATGTAACCACAAGTCAAAAACCTACAAAAGATACTCAAAATACTTGAAAGGAAAAGAACTATACCAAGAAAGAAAATCATCAAACCACAAGGGAAGAAACAAAAATAAGAAGTGAACAGAGGAGAGCTACAAAAACAACCAGAACACAAGCATTGGGTTGGCCAAAAAGTTCGTTCGGGTTTTTACGTAAGGTATTACAGAAAAACCCAAATGAAATTTTGGCCAACACAATAATAAAGTGGCAATAAATACATACCTATCAATAATTACTTTAAATGTCAATGGACTAAATGCTCCAATCAAAAGACAAGGGTGATTGATCGGATTAAAAAAAACCCCAAGACCCATCTATATGCTGCTTACAAGAGACTCACATTAGAGCTAATGACACACATAGACAAAGTGAGAGGATGGGAGAAGATATTTCATGCACATGAAAAAAAGAAGAAAGTGGGGTAGAAATACTCATATCAGACAAAACAGACTTGAAAACAAAGTCTGTAACAAATGACAAAATAGGGCATTATATAATGATAAGGGGATCAATATAAGAACAGTATATGACACTCAACATATATGTACCCCGTACAGGAGCACATAAATATATACAGCAAATATTAGTACACATAAAGGGAGAAATTGACAGTAATACAATAATAGTAGGGGATTTTACCACCCCACATACATCAATGGACAGATCACCCAGAGAGATAATTAATAAGGCAAAAGTGGTCTTAAATGACATTTTAGATCAGTTGAACTTAATAGATATTTACAAGACATTCCATCCAAAATCAGTGGAATACACATTCTTTTCAAGTGTGCATGGAATGTTCTCCACAACAGATCACATGCTAGGCCAAAAAATAAGTCTCAATAAATTTAAGACAGAAATTTTATCATGCATTTTTTCTGACAACAAAGGTATTAAACTAGAACTCAGTTACAGAAAGAAAAATGGGAAAAGCACAAACACATGGAGACTAAACATCATGCTACTAAAAAGCCAATAGGTCAATGAAGAAATGAAACAGGAAATCAGAAAATACAAGACAAATGAAAATGGAAATACAACTTTCCAAAATCTGTGGGATGCAGCAAAAGGAGTTCTAAGAGGGAAGTTTATAGTGATACTGGCCCACCTCAAGAAACAAGAAAAGTCTCAAACCAACAACCTAACCTACCATCTAAAAGAATTAGAAAAAGAAGAACAAATGAAGCCAAAAGTCAGCAGAAGGAAGGAAATAATAAAGATCAGAGAGGAAATAAATAAAATGGAGGGGAAAAAAACAATGGAAAAGATCAATGAAACGAAGAGCTGTTTTTTTGAAAAGATAAACAAAATTGATAAACCATTAGCCAGGCTCATCAAGAAGAAAAGAGATAAAACCCAAATAAACAAAATAAGAAATCAAGGAGGAGAAATAATAACCAACACAACAGAGATACAAAAAAAAAAAAAAATAAGAGAATACGATGAAGTTACATGCCAACAAACTGGACAACTTAGAAAAAATGGACAAATTTCTGGAAACATACACCTGCCAAGCCTGAATCAGGAAGAAGCAAACGATCTGAACAGAACAAAACGATAACTAGTAGAGAAAGTGAATTTGTAATTAAAATAAAAACTTCCATCAAACAAAAATCCAAGACAAGGCAACTTCACAGGGGAATTCTACTGAACATGTAAAGAAGAGCTAATACCTATCCTTCTCAAACTATTCCAAAAAACTGAAGAGGAGCAAACAGTCCCAAATCCATTCTACAAGGCCAGCATTACCCTGATCCCTAAATCAGACAAAGATACAGCAAAAAAAGAAAATTACAGGCCAATATCGCTGATGAAGATAGATGCAAAAATTCTCAACAAAATATCTGCAAACTGAATCCAACAATATATAAAAAGGATCACACACCATGATCAAGTAGGATTTATTCCAGATATGCAAGGATGGTTCAATATTCACAAATCAATGTGATTGATACTACATTAACAAAAGGAAGAATAAAAATCAAATGATCATCTCAATAGATGTGGAAAAAGCATTTGATAAAATTCAACATTCATATATGATAAAAACTCTCATCAACACTGAGGGAACAAATCTCAACAAAGGCAGTATATGATATACCCACAGCTAACATCATACTCTGTGATGAAGAGGTGAGAGCCTTTCCTCTAAAATCAGGACAGAGGATGCCCGCTCTCACTTCTATTTAACATAGGATTGGAAGTCCTAGCCAAAGCAATCAGAGAAGAAATAAAAAAAGAAAAGGCATTCAGATTTGGAAGGGAAGAAGTAAAACTCACTATGTGCAGTTGACATGAAACTATATATAGAAAACCCTAAAGTCTCCACCAGACAACTAGTAGAGCCAAACAATGAATTTAGTAAAGTTGCTGGATGCAAATTAATATACAGAAATGTGTTGCATTCCTATATACACTAACAATGAAAAATCAGAAAGAGCAATTAAGAAAACAATCCTATTTACCATTGCATGAAAAAGAGTAAAATATCTAGGAATAAATCTACTTAAGGAGGTAAAAGACCTGTACTTTTACTATAAGACATTGATGAAAGAAACTGAACTGAATACAGACAGATGGCTAACAAGCACATGAAAAGATGCTCAACGTCACTAATCATTAGAGAAATGAAAATCAAAATCACAATGATATATAACCTCACACCTGTCAGAATGGCTATCATCAAAAGGTAACAAGTTGGCAAGGATGTGGAGGAAAGGTAACCCTAGTACACTTTTGGTGGGAATGTAAATTGTTGCTGCCACTATGGGAAACAGTATGGAGGTTCCTCAAAAAACTAAAAAGAGAACTACCACATGATCCAGTGATTCCACTCCCAGGTATATATCTGGAAAACAACCCCAAATACTAATTTGAAGAGATACATGTACCCCAATGTTTAAAGCGGCGTTATTTACAATAGCCAAGATATGGAAGCAACCCAACTGTCTGTCAACAGATGAATGGATAGAGATGTGGTACACACACACACACACACACACACACACACACACACACACAATGGAATATTACTCAGCCATAAAAAAGAATGAAATTCTGTAATTTGCAACAATGTGATGGACCTAGAGAGTGTATGCTTAGTGAAAGAAGTCAGACAGAGAAAGGCAAATACTGTATGTTATCACTTATATATAGAATCTAAAAAATAAAAGAAATGAATATATATAACAAAACAGAAACAGACTCACAGATATAGAAAATAAACTGGTAGTTACCAGTGGGGAAAGGGAAGGTGGGAGGGGCAAAATTGGTGTATGGGATTAAGAGATACAAACTGCTATATACAAAATAGATAAGCAACAAGAATATATTATACAGCACAGGGAAATATAGCCATTATTTTGTAATATCTTTAAAATGGAGTAAAATCTATAAAAATATTGAATCATAACACTGTACACATGAAATTAACATAAATTGTAAATCAACTCTACAGCAATAAAAGAAATTAATTTTAAACAACTATAAAAAAATAAAACTACAAGGAAACCTCATTTAGTCCCATTTCCTCCCTCAAACCTAGGATAACTCTCCTATGAGTTTGACAATTTTGAATTTTGTTTGATTTTAAATGGAGGCATTTCCTTCTAAAACATGCATTCTCAATGAGACCAGTATCACCTTCGAGGGCAAAAATTTACTTCTTAGGGATTAAAAAATCTTAGGTATTACAACAGTTTGTGGGCCTCCAAAGTTTAACTCTACCTAAGAAAACTTATTACTTAGACTTTAACTTACCGTTTTAGGAAGAAATTAAATTTATTTAGTTAAAATGTATTTTTTCTCCTTGAGGTGGCAGTAATGAGGAAAGGTTGGGAAATACTGTTGTAAAAGTTCATTTAGTCCACCTTCATCTTATTAAACCTCTACAACACCATAATCAATAATACCATTTATGAGTCCTTATTATGTGCCAATTGTACCACATGCTCCTATTATAGGGATTATTATATTAATTCTAACAACATCCCAGTGTGGTAGGTACCATGATTATCCATATTTATTGATACAAATCAAGAAACTGAAGCTAAGGAATGGTAAGAATGCCCATATTCAAAATTCTCAGTTGCTTCCCTCTATACTGCACTGTCCCTCCATACCTGTATACATCTCCTCTTTTATCAAATACCTCTAGAAAACAGGAACTCCTTACCTCTTGAGGTGATTCACTTTCTAGTATAATGGTGAAGGGCATGGACTCTGAGGTCAGATGGACTCAAGTTAGGATTCTGGTCTGCCATATATTATATATAATTGTTATACAAGTTACTTAATCACTCTGAATATCCTCAGCTATAGAATAAGAATAATATATGCTTACATACTATGATGTGAGGATTAAATGTGATCATATTTATAAAGCCCCTAGCTTTAACCGTCACACATTAAATAGTAACCTTTCACAAAATACAAATAGCCTATGTGTGTGTGTGTGCGTGTGTGTGTGTGTGTATAGGAAAATGTATGCAATAACCATTAGTAAAAAAAGATATTAATATTAAAGCAGGTTGGAGAGAGAGGGTATATGGGAAATCTCTACACTTTCCTCTTGATTTTGCCATGAACTTAATTGCTCTAAACAATAAAGTTTATTATTTAAAAATTTTAAATAAGAAGAAAGAATTTACTACAACAAAAATTAAAGCAGCAAGGTACCAAATTTCACCTATTTAATTTTCAATGCTTTAAGATATTGATTATTTCAACTGTGGATATGATAACTAATTTGACAAAATGGTGACAGGAACATTTGACAAAAATATATCAAGAATCTTATAAATGTGAATAACTCTGACTTGGAAATTTCACTTATAGGAATTCATTCTCAGGAAATAATCAGATAAATGCACAAAAGTGTGTATGTGTGTGTGAGAATATATGTGAATATGACATCTATTACAGCATTGTTCATAGTAGCAAAAATTTGGAAATAGTCCATGTCCATAAATAGGAGGATGGCTGAATAAATTATAGTGGTACCTCTCTATAATGCATGAGGTGGATCTATGTTTACTAACATGAAAAGAAGGCAATGACATTATATTGTGAAGGAAAATCATGTATTACTTATACAATCAGGAAGTTTATTTGGGAAAAAATGTAGCTTAGTGTTCTAAACTATAATGACAATGTACAGTCCTGTGAATAAGGAAGAGTTGAATTCATGGGGGGCTTTAGGTTTAAACAACATTTATTTATAAAACCTATGAATTAAAAGACAAATACGTATCCTCTCAGAGCAACAACCACATGTGATCAGTGTGTTCACTAAAAATTTCACCAAAGTAATGTCTTTTTTCCAGCCATTTCAACACTGCTGAGGCCCACATGCTAGCTTTCTAAGGAAAGCTAGTATTTGTTACCTCCCTAAAATTTAGATAGATGCTCCTTAGTTCTCCAGGTACTGACAAAACCCAAGCACCTCTTTCTATAAAATTTTATGAGAGTTAATAAGAATCAGAATCTACAGCAAGCTGAATATTTTATTTGAACATGGTTATCAGTGGGGAAGGAAAGGGAAGTGGGGGGAATTTAAAAAATAGGAAGTGAATGGTACTTATCCTGTCTACTCTAGAAGATGACAGATGGGGGTGAATACTTACTATAATTAGAAATAAGGTTATAACATCTGTTCATAGTTTTTAAAGTTAAGTTTAAATATACAATAAAAGAGAAAATTATTAACATTATGTCTACACTTTATCAAACACAAAGGAAACATTTCACATAAAAGTAGACATATTCTGAAACTTATTTATTGAGGTTCATTTTTTATACTCTATCATGGTCTTTCCTTGAGCTATGAGATCTGCAGATGTAAACAATCTGCCTAATAAATTGTTGACTGTATATTCTCTGCATGTCTCTTTTCAGACCTCAACAGGTTAGAATCTCTAACAAAGCTGAATTTCTCCTAGATTTAAGTCTTCATGAGTGTCAACAGCCAAGAATCATCATCACTCTTAATAGCCACAAGTTGCATACCATGTATGTCCTTCACTATCTGAGAAGACATCGTTGATTTTTGCCATGTTGGTAAAGGCTGTCCTCACGCCACAGCTTTTTAAAAAGTAGCTGTAACTTTGTTACATGGTCCATGTTACACGTCCATATTCGTCTCTAGTACATACCAATTGCAGCTAGGTGCCATTTATTTATATTTAATACAGTGAATGTGAATAAATCCTAGTGTCTTTTAATCCCTTTCATCTGCCAAACTAAAGAGAGTAAGACTTCCTGACGAGAAGCATGAGGAGGCCATCATTTGGGGCCAGTCTGGAGTTTGAGGTCAACAACTGTCTTGATCAGAAGTGTCAGGCCTGCAGACACAGTTCACTCACTTATAAATGTGGCCTTTTACCCCGGCCCAGTAAATCACTCATTGAATAAGAGTAACAGAGAAGACAGTGGGAAGTTACATCGAAGAGAAAATGAGAATGACAAGCAGTTCTGAATAGACAACTCAACTAGAATTTAGGCAGAAAACAAATTTTGTACATCACAAAAACAGTAATGACTAGAGTGAAAAAAGTCTTAAGATTCATCCATTCAATATGATGCCTAATAAGCAGACTATCCCTATTCTTAACTCCACCTCTATAACGAATCTAGTCTATTTCTCTCACACTGGACAAAAGAGAGTTCTTAAGGCCATTACAGTAATTCCAATGGAACAGAATGGTTATTATGGTGGCTTTTCAAATAATCATGATTTTCCTTTTAACAATGCAGTTTTTACCCATTTTGATTTTTAGACATAAAAATCTGAGAGAGAATGTGAGCAATATAAGTAAAATCTAAGGACTTATTTCACTGGTGTAGTCATATATAGGGAAGTGATGCTGAAAAGGAAAGCCATACTGCCAAATGCAACACAGTTTGGATGCTTTGGGCCACATCCCTGGCTCATACCCCCGATTAACTACAAAAGGGGAACCTTGAAGAAGAAGAGCCAAGTGTGTCAAATTTGTTCATGAAACAGCCTTCAAGTTATTTGCACCTATCCTCAACAAATTTTGTTTGGTTTACCAATTTACTGATTAGTATCACAACTTTTTTTTTCAAATCATTATGGTAGAAGGCCTCTCACCCACTGGCGGGAATCTCAAGTGCCCCTATACCCAACCAGCCCTAACTGGGCCCACATGAAAACAAGCTCCTGCGTCTATAAAAGCACATTTATCTAGTTGCTTTCAGTTAAAGGCCTTAAGGTTTTGTCCTTGTTCCCTTCTGCTTATTTTGCCTTTTTGATCTTTGATCCTTTTCCTAAACAAAGGTGTGTTCATACATGTGTGAGTCACTTTCTAGAGTTAAACAATCTTTAAATCTAAGTACCATATCAAAGAAAGTAAACGTCTCTTAGAAGGCCATCATAGTGAATCAACTCTTAGGATTTTTTTCTTTAAAATTTCATGTACTCAATGATTACAACTATGTAAATAAATGTGCATTTGAAAAAACGGCTAAAAGAAAAACAATGAAGAAAAAGTTGTGTGAGTATAGTGATGGATCCTCATTTGTTAAAAACATCTTGGGACTGTGGCTTACTTTATGGGAAAGATGTTAATTACTAATTTAATTTCATTAATGGTTATAGAGCTATTCAGATCTTCTATTTCTTTTTCACTCAGTTTTGGTTATTTTTATTTTTCTAAGGAATTCTCCATTTCACCTAATTTTTCAAGTTTGTTGTAACGAAGTTGTTCATAGTGTTCCCTTTATTTTAATTTTTAAAAATCTCTGATATGTCTATCATTAGGTCCCTTTTAGTATATCCCTAATATTGTTCATTATTTTCTATTTTACCAATCTTGTAAAGAGCAAATGCTTAGCTTTATTAATCCTTTTATAATTTTTTGTTACATTAATTTCTGAGCATATATTATTTCCTTCCATTTTTTTATTTTGCTAATATTTTTTGAATTTCTTAAATTGCATGGTGCTTTTTAAAAAAAATTGAAGTATAATTGCTATAGTGATTTAATATCTCTATATTACAAAATGATCACTGCAGTAAGTCCAGTTACAATCTATCACCATATAAAGTTATTATAATATTATTGACTATATTCCTCATGCTGTGTATTTCATCCCTGTGACTCATTTATTTTTGTAACTGGAAGTCTGTACCTCTTACTCTCCCTCACCTATTTTACTCATCCGCCCCACTCATCTCCCCTCTGGCCACCACGTTTTTCTCTGAATCGATGAGTCTGTTTCTGTTTTGTTGTTTGTTCATTTGTTTTGTTTTTATATTCCACATAAAAGTGAAATCATACAGTATTTGTCTTTCTCTGTCTGACTTATTTCACTTACCATAATACCCTCTAGGTCCATCCATGTTGTTTCAAATGGCAAGATTTCATTCTTTTTTATGACTGAGTAATAGTCCATTGTATTAATATAGACCACATCTTTTTAATCCATTCATCTGTCAGTGGACACTTAGTTTGCTTCCATATCTTGGCTATTATAAATAATGTTTTAAGTTGCATGGTTCTTTAATTTTGAGCCTTTCTTCTTTTCCAATACAAACATTTAAAGCTATATATTTCCCTTATAACTCTGCCTCAGAACTTACCTCTGAATTTCTCATTCAAACTCAACATGTTCAAAACCAATCTCTTGACCTTTTCTCACTACCTATTCTTTCTGCAGTCTTACCAGTCTTGTCAATGGCAACTCCATTTTTCCAGTTGCTGAGATCCAAACACTTAAAGTCATCCTTACCTTCTCTTTCTATCATATGCTTCATCCAGTCTGTGAGCCAATGCTATTAGCCAAACCTTCAATATGTCCAAAATCCAAGCACTCTATCCTCATCCCTCTTGCTACCAATCTGCTCTAAATGGTCACCATTTCTCACTCAATTATTGCAGAAGCCTCCCAAATGGTCTCCTTGCTCTTGGCTTTCAAAGGTCTATTCTCAACATAGCATCTGAGTGATTCATTCACTAGTTGGTCCAAATCATCTACTGACTTGCCCTATTATTCAAGAGAAAAATCCCAGTTCCTTACAACAGCCAACTAAAGTCCTATATTACCAAGCCACCTGCTAGACCTCTGACCCAAGCTCTTATTATTCTGCCTCTCATTCACTGCTCCAGCCTAAGTGCTGGGATTTAACTCATATTTCACCTTCTGAGGGAGGCCTCACCCCCCAATGCTCCCTAGTTCCTGTCCCTGCTTTGTTCTTCTTCATGGTATGTATCATTACTTAACATTCTATATATTTTACCTACTTATTTACATAATGTTTCCTTCACTAACTGTAAACTTTATGATGCCATGGATTTTTTTTGTGTGTGTCTGTTTTGTTCATTGCTATATTCTAGCTCTAACAATAGTGCCTGTTCATATTTCTCTATTTCCTTAATTATACTTTGTTCATTTAATCTATCAATTACCACACAAAGGGAATTAAAATTTCTAACTATGAAAGTGGATTTGTCAATTTTTATTTTATGTGTACTCAAGCTATATTATACACATTTAGAACTGTTATACCTTACTGGTAAATTGATTTTTCTGTTGATATTGATCTCTAGTAATCTGTACTACTGATTTTGCTTTAAAAACTATTTATATAACATTATTAGGTCTCTTTTGGTATTGACCTAGTATAATTTTTTTCCATTCTCTAGCTTTTAAACTTTCTATGTGTTAGGTGTCTCTTGTAAAAACGTAGAAAAAACTCTGTTTCAACAATCTGTGCAAATGAAAATTTTAACCGACTTAAATTGACAATGATTATTGATTTTTAAAATTCATTTCTACTACCTCATTGTGTTTTCTGTTTTTCATCTTTTTTTCTGTTTCTTCCCCCTGCATGCTGCACCCTCCCCCAATTCTTGCCTTCTTTGGGGTTGAACTTTTTTTTCCTTATCCAGCATTTTCACTCTATTTGTTTGACAAGTATACACTCCATTTCTATTCTTTCAGTGATTACCCTAGAAATTCTACCGTGTATCTTTTACTGAATAAAATCTGGTATTAATAAGTATCTCTACCTTCCTCTTAAAAAGTCAAGGACCTTAGAATGCTTTAACTTCTTCAATTCTCTTCTGATTTATATGTTGTCATTGTCCAGGATTTTATCTTAATTTAACCACCTGAATTAGACATTAATGGTTATGTTTTACATGATCCATTTTTGTTTAAGTTCCCATAAGTTTAACATTATTTTTGTCCACCATTCCTTCTTGCATCTCATACCTTCCTTCCTTTTAGTTCTCTCAAGGAAGATGTTGCCCTTCAAGGGTCCTAGATTGATGTGGGGATCTTTGATCCAGTCTCCCACTCTGCTTGAGCCCTAGGCTTTGTCTCCAACCCTCTGAGTACACAGCCTTTATAAATCAAGCACCTCACTGCCAGGTGCCAGCAGATGCCCTCAAGGCAAACTTTGACTTTGCTTATTCTTGTGGAATCAAGCATCCTTGTCATTTCAACCTCTGAGTGTTTCCCTTAGTTTCCTGCCAGCTCTACCATGCTTTAAACAAATATTTTAAATATATTATCCATTAAATAGATATCTGACCAGGAAGTTTTTCTCTGTAGATCATTCTGTCTTATTCTCCAAACAGTCTTAGGTAGCAGTTTTAGTATTTCTGTTTTTGGAATTGGTTTCATATAATTGTTTTATTTACTGTGTATGCTCCATTAGTAAAAAGTAAAATTTAAAAAGCCATTTAAAAGTCAAAGTGGTTAACAATTTCTTTTTGCCTAACATATATATTTTTCATAAGCCAAGAGCCATTTCTAAAAGACTACCTTTTTTTTTCTGAATTCTAAGTGTAAATATTGACTCCAACATAATACATATTATCCTCCAACATATTATACAAATTTTCAAACATCCAGGAAAGTTGAAATAATATATATATTTTTTTACCACCTAGATTCTATCATCATTTTACAACATTGTTTTATCACATATCTTTCATCTCCCTTTCTATCCATCAGTTCATCTTACTTTTTTGTTGCAGTGCCAAGGAAAATGCAGACATCAGTACATTTCCCCACAAATATTTTATAAACATGATTTTTATTTCTAGGCAATAAAGCTCCCTCTCCTAAGATTTTGCTTACTATTTTATAAGCATTTAAAAAATATGAATCTCTGTGTCACAATCACATAATACCATTTGAGTCAGAAAACAATAGTCTTATAATTAAGAGGGGAAATAAACAAATAAAATTAACTATTAATCCTTTATAACATATTTCCATGTTAGTAAAATAAGCTTCATATGTGGCACATTCACTGAAATGTTTGCCTTTGTAGTTCATCAATATTTAGGAGTTCCTCTTATAGTTTCTATTTATTTATAATGAAAAGCTCTTACTTGTTAATACTTCCCTTTTTTTTTTAACATCTTTATTGGAGTATAATTGCTTTACAATGTTGTGTTAGTTTCTGCTGTATAA
>NC_041225.1:78436530-78453873 GCF_002837175.3 Physeter macrocephalus
TCTTCAAGTCCATTCTCTACGTCTGCGTCTTTATTCCTGTCCTGCCCCTAGGTTCTTCAGAACCATTTTTTTTTTTTAGATTCCATATATATGTGTTAGATTACGGTATTTGTTTTTCTCTTTCTGACTTACTTCACTCTGTAGGACAGACTCTAGATCCATCCACCTCACTACAAATAACTCCATTTCTTTTTATGGCTGAGTAATATTCCTTTAATACTTCCCTATTCAGTAGTTCTGGAGGACTATTTAATTTTATGGAAGCAGAGAGGTGAACAATCACCTTCTGAACTTAGTTTAGGCAAACCTGCATCTTCCTTCTATGATATTGTGATTTATAATAAGAAATATATGTATTAGATCTTTGTACTGTTTGTGACAAAGGAGCTCTCTGGAACTTCGTAAGTGATAAGGAGCCAAAAAGGTGAAAGGAAAGTCTTTTGTAATTCATAACAATCCCCTTTCAACCATACCTGAGTTTAGGTTAATGAGGTGACTTTCTGAAAGCCTCCACAGATAGGGGCTGGTTGTCAGGGAAACCAACCACATGATTAGAGGGTTAGAACTTCAGTCTCACTCCTGGACTTCTGGGGAGGAGGGAAGAAATGGGAGCCGGAGGTTAAGTTAATCACCAATGGCCAGTAATTTAATCAATCATGCCTATGTAGTAGAGCCTCCATAAATACTCAAAAGGAGGAGATTCAGAGAGCTTCTGGATTGGTGAATATATGGAGGTGCTGGGAAGGGGGGCACTTGGAGAGGGCACAGAGGCTTCGAGTCCTTTCCCACATAACTTGCCCTACGCATCTCCTCATCTGGCTGTTTATTTGTATCCTTTAAAATATCAGCAATAGGGGCTTCCCTGGTGGCACAGTGGTTAAGAATCCTCCTGCCAATGCATGGGACAGGGGTTTGAGCTCTGGTCTGGGAAGATCCCACATGCCGCGGAGCTACGAAGCCAGTGTGCCACAACTGCTGAGCCCGTGTGCCACAACTACTGAGCCTGCATTCTAGAGCCCACAAGACACGACTACGAGCCTGCATGCCACAACCACTGAGCCTGTGCTCTAGAGCCTGTGACCCACAACTACTGAAGCCTGTGACCCAGAACAACTGAAGCCCACGGGCCTAGAGCCCCTGCTCCGCAACAAGATAGCGCAATGAGAACCCCATGTACTGCAATGAAGAGTAGCCCCACCAGGGAAGCCCCACCATATACTTTTTGATATTAAAATCAATATAATATTTTATTCTTTTTCTAATCTGGACTCAAGCAATCTGAGTCCTCAGCTTAACCAGTGGGTGATCTTAGGTATATCCCTACTCTGCATGGTGCTTCTTTTCTTCATCTTTAATTTAAAATTCTTTATGATGATCTTTACTGTTTAGGACTTATTCCATTATGTAATAACTTTTTTTAGAGTATTAAAATACTGGCTAGCCAAGTACAGAGGGTAATGCAATTCTAGTACTTCACAAATACAAAAAAGTATTTGCCCTTTTTCCTCTTCCCTTAAGCAGAACTTCTTGGCAGCAGATTAAACAAAAGGATGGTTCCAACTTATGCTATCTCATTCAATTTCTTCTATACTTAATGTTCCTTTTTTTCATAATGCCATGTATAGCCTACTATCAAAAGAACTACTAAACATTCATTATAATTGAAATAGTAGAAAGCATGCAAAAAAGGAAATATGAAAAACCTAGTATACCCTAAGAGACAACATTCAATTCCAGATGTAACTACACAGAAAACTTAGAGTCTGTGTGGTTACATCAGTACTACATCAGTCCCAGTATTTTTGTCATGTCTATGTATATGATTATACATAGAACACTGCCTCATTTAGGGTGAAGAATCTCTTAGAATATACTAAAATCGTTCAGATAAGGCAATATTCAATTGTAGGTCATAACTCATGCAATATATTAACATCTCTCAGCTTCTAAAAAGACTGTTTTCCAAAGGTTTCACTGTTGGGTAGAGATCAAAGTGCCATTTTATAAATAGTTTACTCATTTGTCAATTGATAATACCTCCTTAGTAGGGTTGTTCTGAGAAAAAAGGGGGAGACTATACATGAAATTGCTTGAGTTAAAAAGAACTACAACAGCTAGGTTATACTGTAAGTAAAATTAAAACACTAAATTCAACTCAATGTAATTTATGGTACATGAAACTGAAAATTCTATTACTTTCTATTATAAAATATATATAAAAGTACACAAAATGTATACTTTCAGCTAAAAGAATAATAATTTTTATTGGACCCTGATATATACCCCACTCATCTTAAGAAATGGAACATTACTAATACCTTGGTGGCTCCATGGGCTTGTTCCTCTCATATTTCTCTTAACCCACTCCACAATATCCTAAATTTTGTTATACTCACTTCTTTGCTTTTACTCCTAGCATTGACATATTCAGATGTATCCCTAAAGTAACTAACTAGCTAGTTATCTATCTATCTATCCATCCATCCATCTCTATCCATCCATTCATCTTCCATCCATTTTTTGAACTTTATATATACAGAAATGCTATATGTACTTGTCCTTCAACTTCTGCAGTATCTGTCTCAGAGTAATTTCTTGACATTATCTAATTTGTCATATAATCCATAAGATTAAAAGAATTAAAGGAAATTAAAGCAGAGAAAATGAGGCACAGTGAAGCTAGCAACTTGCCACCTTGTATAGGAAGACAATGAGCAAATCTCTCTACAGTAATTCTGAAAGTAAAGCAGACCCATGACTGTCTTAGAACTTTATAGCACATTCATTTTAGCTGCAATTAAAATAAACATTTCTCTATTGTTAAGAGTACAATTAATATTTTTAAATTCACTTTACATAGCTGGTATTTTTTGCTTTCGTATTAAAGGGGCAATTATATTAAGGTGTAGTAATGATGTAAAAGCCCTCAACAATATTCCAATATAGTCCTTAATAGGAAAACAAGAACGAATTAAATAAAGAATATCAAGAGCCAATTTGTTTTTCTCTTCGGGGACAGACTATCAGAAAAGAGATAGACATATTATGGAATATTCTAATTAAAGAAGATGGCTCCTTGAATAGGTAATTAGTCTGACACTAATTAATCCAAAGATATCATTCACCTGAGTAAGTGGTGGAAGAATCTCCTTGCATATTTGCCGATTTGGTCTCTGTATTCCAATATAGTTGTATCCAGGAGTGGTCTTGTTGGAGCATAGAAGGTTCCAAGGCTTGCCTCAAGCTGTGCTGTGGAATTCAAACATAGCAGCACTAAAACAAGTGAAACTCCTTCAATTACAACAGAATACTCATGTTTGCAGTCAGTCAGGTTTTGCAAACTTGGATGAAATGTGAGCTTGTTGCAGGAAAGATGAAATTAAAATATGACAGCTGATACAAAAACAAACCTGTGTATAAACTTTCACTTGAAGCAAAGCTGACAATGACTCTGAGCAACAAAAAGCTGTCAAAACTGAAGAAATCCATAATGAATCAACCTCTCACCACAAATGGGTAATTAAAACAGTGACTCATCAGAGTAACACAGTTTGAACTAGTATTTCCAGTAAAATCAACTCACATTGTGCTCAACATTTACTCTCTTTAGCTGAAAGCAACAAACTAGCCTTTCTGCATTAGGCATTGAAATCAGTATTAGAAATGTTTAAAAAATAATACAAATAAAAATATCCTGATTGGAGTAATAATATCTCTCTATTACAACTTTAGAGAAAGACTGAAATTCCCTATACCTTCCTTAAATCCTGTCCTAAACAACAAGATTGTTGGTTTTGTCCAAGTGTGAAAGTTAACACCCCTGGGAGGTATGTTAATCTGCTTTGGTCAACTGACACCCTCCTAGGAAGGAAGGATTGGAGAGCAGGTTTTGATAAGCCAAAGGGCTAGTGATTGGGAGAAAAAAGCACATTTTGCCTAATTTACACTTTTACCAAGACATGCCAGTGGGGTTGTGTTTCCTCCAAGAAATACCTGGAAAATATGTAATTACCATAATGGTGAGAGTTGTATGAGAATACAGTTCACAGTAAGACTCCACTGATTTTTATGCTACTAGCACCAGGTTGAATGAACAATTCCTTATTTAGCAAAACTCTTTAGTTTTAAGCATATTTGGGTTTGAAAGTATTACATACCTCATCAGAGTAATTGCTATGGACTTGGCTAAGCTGTTAGTTATTTCTTTTTTAATCTCAAATCTAGACAGTAAAGTAAGATGAACTTTAGTGGTATTTTCTTTCAAAGCAGCAGTCAATTTAGATTAAAATTGAATACAGCAATGCTATTGTGAAAGCAAGCCAGATTCTCTTGCCATTGCTTGTTTTCTTGACAGCATGTTCCGTACATCTGAAATGTTTGAGCCTACATGGAATACTCGTAGCTCCCAGCACAGTTATAGATTCATTAGATAGCCCAGCTTGATGTTTAAGGAAGAAATGAAGATCTCAAAGACAACCACAGCACAGCTACAAATAAAAGAGCTCACTGGGTTCCACTAATAAGAGGAAAACAAATTACCATGTCAAATTTGTTAGATTCAGATAGAATAAATCTCAACAGAGAAGAATTGTAAATGTTTTAGAAATGTGTTTTGCAGTTACTTGGGGGAAAATGCATATACCTACTTAAAATGTACATATTCTGATAACCCAGCATCATGCAACCATTTTAATAGCCTAGTATATCATACAAGCTATTTATTTCCCTATCCACCCAATATGGTTCCTTGATAATATTCTTTATTAAGGCGGGAATTGATAATACCCATTTGTGAATTCCCTAATAATCTTTCTTACTACACAGGGATCTTACAACACAAATTCACTAAGGTGCTAGCAATTTCTCAGTGTCCTGAGTAAGAGTCAATATTTTATCTTCTTCATATTTCTTCAACTGTAAATTTAGAGTATCTTGCATGGATTATGTGTACCATAACAGGCTTTCTTTAGGGACCCTGCTACTTTTTTTTTCCTCTGCTATCTACCCAACCTGAAGAGTGTACCAATACTAATAAATAATTACTTGAGATAACTCTGCAGGTAGAAATATTACAGTAATCCTAGAACCCTAAAATTTTGAAGTTATAATCTTCTTTTTATTTTTAACTAATATTCATTGAGTACCTACTGTGGGCCAAGCACTGTGCTATGCATTTTCTCATTGCAGAAGTACTGGAATCTCCGTAGATGTGTTGGACTACCTCCAAAAAGCACATTCAATTAACATTAAATAAATATTTATTGTGGGCCTCTTATGAATTGGGGCCGTCTCATGATGCAGACTTCTTGAAAGAACATGTTCTTGCTGATTATTCTTCTCTAAAATTAGTAAAATGAAGGTTATGTACAGAATACTATCTAAACAATTTGTTTACTTTGGAAACGTAATAAAATGGAATAAGAAAATCTATAAACATGGAAAGAAAATAGTGGGGAAGAAAAGCTCTCCAGTAAAGGCCTTTTGACATGTTCCCTGTTTTCCTTACCTTGTAAATCACATACAGAAAGTTTCTCATTGGCCATTATTTCCCACTGTTAATATCAATGCTTATTACAAACATTTGAAATAAAGATATGAATGCAAGAATGTTTAGATGCATTTTACATTAAGTAAATAAATTACTCATAGTAAAAATAACATACACTGGATAACTGGCAAATATAAAAATTGATTTCATTATTGTATGTGGCACATATATTTTTTTCTTTTTTTTTTTTTTGGTTAACAGTGCCTTGTCTCTCTTTGACAATAAACATCTGAGATCCTATGGGCAAAATAACTTATTAAGAGAAGGTTGGGAAATCCAAGCACGCAGAAGGGAGAGGGGTATCAGAACTCTAAGTTAGAATGAAAACAAGAAGGAACAGCCTGGGCTGCAATTCGCTCTCTCTCTCTCTCTCTCTCTCTCTCTCTCTCTCTCACACACACACACACACACACACACACACACACACACACACACACACACAAAATCAGTGGTAAGGTCTACTGTCTGGGCAAAGAACTTGGGATGTGAAAGAAGAATACTGATGTCTAAAGTAAAGGAGAAATAAGGACTTTGTTTAGGGCCCTTTGTTTTCCAAAGCCTAGAGAGTACATGAAATTTCTCATCAAAGTGTGAAATCTGAGCATATTCTACACATGAACTTAGTCTGAAATATACAGTGACTTCATTGTGAGTTCCAACATAGGTATATACAGAAAAGTTATTACATTGACAAATACTATACAGTAAGTACCATATGGAAGTAATTATTTGATATCTCATTTTGTCAGTTTAATAGGGCATTAACATTTTTGTCTTCTAATCTCCAGTAACATGACTTCAAAACATCCTCAAAAAATAACTGACAATAAAATGTACTTCATGTATATACAAAACCCATTTATGAAATATATTTTAAGTCTGACCTTCTCTCTCTGGAGTGAGCTTTTGTCTAAGAAGATGGTTTACGATGGCAGTCATGCTGATAAAGCACTGGTATCCCAGAGTGTCCCAGTTCATACTACTCAGGATGTTTATTGCCTCATAGATCTCATCACAGTGAATGTACTGGAAGATGATGTCTACCAGGCCCAGCTGTCCTTGTGTGAAGATACCTGTCACAAAAAAATATAAAATCAAGTGAATCTTTTAAAAATAAGAAGTAGGACTTCCCTGGTGGTCCAGTGGCTAGGACTCCATGCTCCCAATGCAGGGGGGCCAGGTTCAGTCCCTGGTCAGGGAACTAGATCCCACATGCCACAACTAAAGACCCCACGTCGCAACTCAAGATCCCGCATGCCACAACTAGGGACCCTGTGTGCCACAACTAAAGATCCCACATGCTGCAACTAAAGATCCCAGATGCCACAACCAAAGATTCTGCATGCCGCAAAGAAGATCCCACAAGCGGCAGCTAACACTCAGTGCAGCCAGATAAATAAGTAAATAAATAAAAATAAAAAGTAGAATAACAAAAGAAGATTTAACTTTTCTACAAAGGAAAAAAACAGTGATCATCTCTTGCATAAAGTGCTAGAAATGTGGGATTAGTGGGGCCAAGAGTAATATGGCACTGTGGTTAAATCTTTAAATACCACCTACCAACTCCATCTAGCTTATGCTTACCATTCAGCACATATTAACTAATTTATAATCAAACTGTTCAGACTAAAAATGAAAAAACATGAGAACTTTTAGGTAAATCACGATAGCTAATTTAATTTTTTCCATCTGTCATATATATTCAGAGATAATTTTGATGTAACACAATTCTTGTTGACCAGCTTAATTAGTTCTAAGTTGCATCTGGTCTTCAGCCCTATGTACTTGGGGGTCAAAAAGTACAAATATCGGGCTTCCCTGGTGGCGCAGTGGTTGAGGGCCCGCCTGCAGATGCAGGGGACACGGGTTCGTGCCCTGGTCCGGGAGGATCCCACGTGCCATGCTCCAACCAAAAGACATGGACTGGCTGAATGGTTACAAAAACAAGACCCATAGGGCTTCCCTAGTGGCAGAGTGGTTGAGAGTCTGCCTGCTGATGCAGGGGACACGGTTTCATGCCCTGGTCCAGGAAGATCCCACGTGTCACGGAGCGGCTAGGCCCATGAGCCATGGCCGCTGGGCCTGCGCGTCCGGAGCCTGTGCTCCGCAGCGGGAGAGGCCACAACAGTGAGAGGCCCACATACCGCAAAAAAAAAAAAAAGTACAAATATCCGTGACAAATATAATGTGACTATATAAACATTTTTAGGACTGTTTTTATTAATGGGTGCTCTAAATTGATAGCTTCTTCACAGATACCACATACCAATTTATTTTAAATTGGCATTGAGATTATTCTCTTCTATTGTTAGTAAGAAATTATCAGGATTAATCTTGTTATTGATCCACTTTCACAACTAAGATCTACTATAAAATATCTTAGAACAACATAAACACATTTGCTTACCCTTTTAAAATGAAAGAAAATCCACTTCTAAGCTTAGAGAAGCGAGAGCACAAAACAAAGGGGGGTGGACTCTGTTCTAGTTTTATCTTATTATCTTTTTAAATATGGCTGATCTCATTTGAAACTAACAATTTCTGTGAAATTAACTGAAATAAGTATTATTAGTGCTTTTAAGGAGTTTGGTTTTTTTTTAATCTTTAAAAAGTAGCTATCTGTAAAATCTTTTTCCTTCCACAAATGTTTACTGATTTGAGTGAAACTACAGAAACTTCTCAGTACAAATAATCATAAAGCTAAATGAGAAAACATATGTGAAATTATTTGGAATCTGTGAAGTATATAAAGTAAAAACAGGGAAACAAAGATAAAAAATTGCAAACTTTGCTTCTGAAATTATGCAAGCTAGAGACAACAGTAGGGCTTTAAAACATGCTGAGAGATAAAAATGAATTAGCCTAGAAGTCTATAATTGTATAACAAAGCATTGAAAATTCATGAAGAAAAAACATTCTTAATAACAGAGCTCTAAAACAATAAAGCAAAAACTATCAAACTAAAAGGAGAGAAAGTCAAATCTACATTTATCATTGGAGATTTCAGCATTTCTCTCTGATTATTTGATAAAAACATATAAACAGAAAATCTGTAAATATAGAAAACACTTGAAAAACATCAATAAATTTGACCTAATTGAAATTTATACAACGCTTCACCAACAATGGCAGAATACACATTCTTTTTAAGTGCACATATAACACCAACCTGATGGAGCATATTCTGGGAGATAAAACAAGCCTCAATAAATTTAAATGCTTTGAAAGTATACAGAATAGGTTCCCAGACCACAATAGAACTAAATTAGATATCAAAACAGAAAGATATCTAGATGATTTTTAGTGTCTAAGGATTTATACACCAAGATTTTCAAGGGAGAAAATATTCCCCTTATATCCTCAGTGTGCTGGTAAATCTAAGTGATGTAAATACTCCCACCATGGCTGATTTCAAGCACTAATGTGATGTCATGGAACAAGTGATGCACCACTGCACACTGTTATGTAATATTTCTACCATACAGATAAAATAAGTGTAAATAACCTCAAGGGTATAGATAATAGCAAAATGTAGTAAAATAACTAGGAAATGGGAAAAAAATATATCTTGAAAATCTTTAAATATTTAGAAATTAATCAACACTGTTCTAAATAACCTATGGGTCAAAGAAGAAAACACAAATTAGAAAATATTTTGAAATGAATAAAAATAAAAATATAACATCAAAATTTGTGAGATGTAGCTGTGGTTATAGTATTACTTAGAGGGAAATTACCAGCATTAAATATTCAATTACAAAAGAAAAAGGGTCTGAAATCAACAATCCAAGCTTCCACATTAAGAACCTAGAGAAAGAAGAGCAAATTAGACCTAAAATAAAATAGAAGGAGATAATAAAAATATGTAAATAAATAATAGAGAAAGTCAATGAACACAAAAGCTGGTTCTTTGAAACAATTTGTAAAATTGACCAACTTCTGCCAAATTGAGAAAAAAGGTATAGATAATAGCAAAATGTAGTAAAATAACTAGGAAATGGGAAAAAAATATATCTTGAAAATCTTTAAATATTTAGAAATTAATCAACACTGTTCTAAATAACCTATGGGTCAAAGAAGAAAACACAAATTAGAAAATATTTTGAAATGAATAAAAATAAAAATATAACATCAAAATTTGTGAGATGTAGCTGTGGTTATAGTATTACTTAGAGGGAAATTACCAGCATTAAATATTCAATTACAAAAGAAAAAGGGTCTGAAATCAACAATCCAAGCTTCCACATTAAGAACCTAGAGAAAGAAGAGCAAATTAGACCTAAAATAAAATAGAAGGAGATAATAAAAATATGTAAATAAATAATAGAGAAAGTCAATGAACACAAAAGCTGGTTCTTTGAAACAATTTGTAAAATTGACCAACTTCTGCCAAATTGAGAAAAAAAGAAGATACATTTATCAATATTAAGAATAATCATAGCACTACACACATTAAAAAATAAGTGAATAATATGCTAACTTTAAAGAAATAAATGTAGCTTAAATGAAATAGATTCCTTGAAAGATACAAATTATCAAAGCTCATTCAAGAAGAAATGAACAGACAACCTGAATGATCCTATATTATTTAAATTTGAATTTGCAGTTTAAAAACCTTTACACACACACACACACACACACACACAAAACCAGATGCCTTCACTGGTGAATTCTCTCAAACAATAAGAAATAATATCACCTCTACACAACTCAAAATATAAGAGGAGGGAATATTTCCTAATTCATTTAATGATATCAGCATTACATTGATACCAAAAATGACAAAACATTACAGGAAAAGAAAAAGAAAATTGCAAACCAGTATCTCCCATAAGCAGATACAAAAATCCTTAAAAAAATATTAGCAAATCCAGCAACATATTGAAAAGATAATACATCATGAACAAGAGAGATTTATCCCACAAATGCAAGGTTGCTGAAACATCTGAAAACTGATCAACATAATTCACTATATGACCAGAAAAAACATATAATCATTTCAATACATGCAGAAAAGCACTTGAAAAAATTGAACATCCACTCACGCTAATATATATCAGCAGACTAGGAATGGAAGGGGACTTCCTCAACCTCGATAACATCATACATACATACAGTGAAAGATTAAATGCTATCCACCTAAGATTGGAAACAAAGCAAGGATATCTTCCCTTGCCACTTCTATTTAATATTGTACTGTCCTAGCTAGTAAAATAGGGAAGAAAACAAAATAAAAGGCATACATGTTGGATAAGAATATATAAAACTTGTTTTTAACTGAAGTTGTCATAGTCATCCATGTAGAAAATCCTAAGTAATCTACAATAAAAAGTTACTACAACTAAGAAATGAGTTTACCAGGGTTGCAAGATACATGGTCAATATTTTAAATTTTTATTTTTATATAACCCAATGAACAATTAAAAGTTGTAATCAAAAATAATAATTACGATAGCATCCAAAAACATGAACAAACTATGTACAAGATCTTTACACTTTAAACTATAAAACACTGCTGAGAGAAATTAAAGACCGGAATAAATAGAGATGTTGTGTTCATAAATTGGGAGACTCAATATTGTTAAATTGTCATTCCATCCCATATTGATCGATAGATTCAATGTAATCTCAATCAAAATCTCACCAGGTGTTTTTGTAGAAATTGACAAGTCAGTTTTAAAACTTACACAGAAATTCAAAACATCTAGAGTAGCCAAAACAATTTTGAAAAGAGGAACAGAGACTTCCCTGGTGGTCCAGTGGTTGAGACTTCACCTTCTAGTGCAGGGGGTGTGGGTTCAATCCCTGGTCGGGGAGCTAAGATCCCACATGCCTCGTGGCCAAAAAAAACAAAACATAAAACAGAAGCAATATTGTAACAAATGCAATAAAGACTTTAAAAATGGTCCACATCAAAAAAAAAAAGAACAAAGTTGGAGGACTAATAGTCCTGGCTTCAAGAATTACTGTAAAGCCACAGTAATTAAGACAGTGTAGTACTCACTAAAGTATATACATATAGATCAGTGGACAAGAACAGAGTCTTTTCATAGTTACACACACACATATGATCAAGGGAATTCAATGGAGGAAGGATAGTCTTTCCAACAGTTGCTGCTGGAACAACTGAATATTCATATTAAAAAATTAATTTCAACTCATACCTCACACCATACAGAAAAAATTACTTGTATCAGACAATAAACCTAATTGTAAGAGCTAAAACCATAAAATTTCTAGAAGAAAAAAAGGTTCGACAAAAATTTCTTTGATAGCACATAAAAAGCATAAGCCATAAAATTAAAAAATCCAAGAATTGGCTTTCATCAAAACTAAAACTTCTGCTACCTAAAAAACTGTTAAGAAAATGAAAAGATAAATTACAGGATGGAAGAAAATATTCACAATACTAGCATCCTACAAAGGACTTTTGTTCAGAATATATAAAAACTCTTACAACTCAATAATAAATAAACAATCCAATTAAACTTGGGCAAAAGATTTGAAGATATACTTCATCAGAGAAGATACATGGCAAATAAGCACATAAAAGATGCCCAGCTCCAAAGGCTTATCAGGGAAATGCCAACTAAAACCACTATACACCTACTACAATGGCTAAAATTAAAAAGACCATTAATGCCAAGTTTTGGTGAGGATGTGGAATAACTGGAACTCCAAAATAGTTTCTTCTTAAGTTAATCGTAAACTTAGCATATGGCCCAGCCATTCTACTCTTACGTTTTTCCCAAGAGAAATTAAAATAGATGTCATACATCTATTTTACATACATTTGTACATAGTTTGTACACAGTACTATGTACTATGTACATTTGTACATAGTTTGTGGACACAAAAACTAGTACAAGAAAGTACATAGCATTTTCAATGATATTGGCTTAAATTTGGAAACAACCCAAATGTCCATCCACATGTGAAAAGATACACAAATTGTGACTTATCTATATAATAGAATACTACTCAGTAATATAAGTGAAAATTTACAGATATACCTACAGATATACATACATACATGTAAGTGAAAATTTACAGATATACATACAAAATTTACAGATATACATACAGTATGTATACATACATCCCAGTAGAATACTACTCAGTAATGTAAGTGAAAATTTACAGATATACATGGAAGAGTCTCACAGACTCTTCCATACTTACTGAGTGAAAGTAGCAAGACACAAAAGAGGACCTATTTTTTGAGTATATTTCTATGAAATTCTAGAAAAAGCAGATCTCATCTGTAACAGACAGCAGATCAATGCACTTTAGCTTTAAGGGAGGCAGGGATTGACTGCAAAGGGGTTGAGAGAATTTTGAGGGTGAGGGAAATGTTTTACATCTTGATTGTGGTGGTAATCATGAGGATATACATATTTGCCAAAACTCATTGACCTACGCATTTTTAAAACAGGTACAATTAATTTTATGTAAATTATACCTGAATAAACTTGATTTAAAAATCCATCATCACTCTAGAAAGCAGAATGCTGTCTGGAACAGCAATCCATCTAAAATGATATAAAATCTAGTTTTAAGATGACTAGGCATCTAATAAAGTATCTGACATATCCTTCCAGCAATAAATTACCACCAATTACCACTTGGGTAAAGTAAAATTTAAATAACTCATTAAAAATAACTCTTTTAAAGAACACATACTTCTTACAAAAGTTCTATGAGAAAAATCAGACTACTTGTTTTTTAGATAGAGTGACAAACACACACATGCACACACATTGCCTGTGATTTTCAAAATCCTATGAGAGGGAAGAAGTTAGCTTTATTTGTTTAATATCATCATTTGAACTTTTAACCTTTTCCTAACTTTGTAGGTGTTATGAAGCACTGTGGGAGCACTCTGGGTAGATGGAATACTCAACACCACTATGGAAAGGAGGAGTGTGAGAGCACATGCTGTGATTGGTGAGCTACTAGGGAAGCACAGCTGGGGAGATGAAGCCAGAGAGGCAGACAGGCTTATTAACCACTGAAGGATTTCAGGCTGTAGAATCCATGACCAAATCTGCACTCTGGTGGCAGTTCAGGGGATTAATTGAGCGGTGGGTTGGGAAGATTGGAAGACAGAAGATTACAGATAGAGGGCCACTGCTTGATCATGGTAAAATAGCGAAGATCTAGATTAAGGTAATGACAGCAAGGATGAATAGAATGAGACGTTTTTGACAGTACGTATTTAGAAAGGCAGAATTGATGGGATTTGGTAGTTGATTGGATATGGCATCAGGGGTGAGGGAGGATTCTAGGATAACTTCTGACTTGGGATTCTGTCTGTCTAAATAACTGTACCATCCCTCAAATTGGAGAATATAGGAGGAGAAGCAGGGAAAAAGATTATGACTTCATATCTGCACATAATAAATCTGTATACCTGTGTACATTCAGGGGGAGGTATCCAGCAAGCCAGGTTAATATGTGGATGTGGAGCGAGGAGTGGTCTGGGCTGAAGTCAGAGATAGGATACCAAAATCAAAAATAAACTCTCAATCTGTATAAAATGGGAGGAGAGCTAAAAATGGAACCCCAGAGAGCCTCAATATTTTCATGAGGGGGCAGAAGAAGAGCATAAAAAAGTGATGAAAAGTTGCATCTGGAGTCATAGAAGCAAATACGATGAGAGTTCTATGATGGTGAAAGTGTTCAGCAACCATCAAATGCTGAAAAGTCATCAAGTAACATAAGAGAAATATGTGTATCAAGTAGGATGTCACTAGTGACCTTTCCAAGAGCATTTCCAGGATAACACTGAAGAAAAGAGTCAGAAGGCAGTGCTGTAAGGGGTGAATGGGAGGTGAAGAGCAGAGAAATTCAGTGTTCACTACTATTTCAATGAGTTTGACTATGAAAGGAAGGTGAACATTTGATTAATAACAGAGGGGAAATAATTTTAAAGAAGAGATGTATGCATGCTTCTTTGTTTCATGGTGTGGCTTGGGCCTGTACCTGATGATGTAGCAAAATTCATGGGGAGAGTGGGGAAGGTGACAGAGTAAAGGTATCAAAGGGAATGCTATGGGACCCAGAGTGGAACCAGTGGTGGAACTAGTCTTAGACAAGAGGAAGGCTCCTTTTCCACTGAATTGAAACTGAAAAGATTTATGTACATGTAGGTAAGTCATTGGGTGGGTGGTGAGGAGCAGATAAAGTTAATGAGGTGCCAATTAAAAGGTGAGATTCTCCGATGAGAGGGCAAGGAGCTAGCTGATCATGTGAGTTTAAAGACAGCAGTGAAGGCTGGAAAAGGTACTGATGAGAATGGAAAAGCTTTAATATCTCAGTAATATAATTAGGGACTCCTCTTAATCCCAGTATATGTATATGAAAATATGAATAATGATTGTCAGGTAAAGAAATTCTTTTTACACATTGCTTCCACATAGGAGGATGACACTTCTAGCTCCCTCCTGAGGAAGACACGTTTTTTGCATTCTTGCAACAGTGGTGATGGCCTTTTAACCACAGTGCATTTGTGCGATAATTATAAGGATTTAGAATGGAAGCCCTAGGCTTGCAACAGAGTTTTCTTTCAACATAACACTAACTGACCTATTCTAAGAGTCAAATTCCCAAAATCTTAGCATCTTGGCAGTAGCCACTGACACGTTTACATATGATAGCATTCTATTTTAAACTATGATCTATCTCAGCTTCTTACATTGTAAGCTACACCTTTCATGTCAAAATTTCCAAAGGCTTGCATAACAAGCATATGAAAAACATCTCATAAATGCTCCCTAGTGGGGAAACTGCACAGGCAACTACCTGTTTATATATGCAGTAACTTGAATTATACATGAAAATTCCACATGGATGCCCAGAATCAGCACTGTGTTAATTCAAGAAGTATATTAAAATTTCTGGATGTATTTAGTAGCAGATCCTAAGAAAAATCTGTTCTTTAAACAGGGTTTTCTTTAAAAAAAAAAAAAAAAAAAAAAAAAAAAGATCTGTTAGCTGGAATCTACTGTTTCAAGGAATCTACTCTTCCTAGGAAAAATAATCTGTAATAAACATTAATCTTATAATACATTTTCAAAAATGCTGGGAAACTTCATCTTTAGATCCTTTAAAGAGCCTGTAAAATTTCCCTATTCTATAAAACTTCAGTCATATTGAAAATAAAATTTAAATGATAAATGTCAGTTGCAGAAGTTATCACCTTTTCATTTGAATGCTTGACTTCTATTGGATAATTCTCTTCCAAGAGACCTACTTGGGAAAAAGAGGTGACAGCCAACTCATTGCCTAATTGATTTAGGAACAGTGCCCAGGGAGATAGTCCAATTAAGTTTACAAGCTGGCAATTAGCAGGAAGCCCTCTAAATCCCTACACTGAGAGCCTGTTTACTTTAGTAAGAAGGCAAATGTGCTAGGGATAGGAAGAGAAAGCTGTGCTTTTTGCAAAGCTGTTGTGAGTAGGCCCACAAGGCAGGGCTGAAGAAAGGCTAGGTATACGTCAGAAGACAGCCTTCTGTTTGACAGGTAACTTGGGTTATTGAGAGAGAGAGAAAGGCGGGGGGTGTTTTAACAAATATGCAAAACATGTAACATCCACTTTAATAAGTGTTGAGTATAGAGACATACCACTGTTAAATGTATAGTTGGGCAAAGTAGATAGAACTGGATTATCTCATAATAAATGAGATTCCAAACATATTTTTCTTGGACAATACTGACATTATGAATGGATTTAGTTGCATTTTTAATATGTGGAAAGAACATAGCCCTCACATTATACCCCTGATATCTTTCAAGTTAGTCATTTTCATTAGATTTATTTCATGTGTTCAATTTCAGAGGCAAGTAGATCCATAAAAAAACAAAGTAAACTGACAGCTATTTAACAAACACTACAATGTCTTTAAAAACTTAACTGCGTAGCACAGAGCCAAATCTTGTAAGGGGTTTTAAAATGTATTTACTTTTCTATGTTTTCAAGTTGAGGTGATGCGCATTAATTGATATCTGTTTTTTAAAACCTAAGTGAGGTTCTTTCAAGAATGTTAAATTATACAAAACTGGCTAAAGGGACTTCCCTGGTGGTGCAGTGGTTAAGAATCCACCTGCCAATGCAGGGGACACAGGTCGACCCCTGGTCCAGGAAGATCCACATGCCGTGGAGCAACTAAGCTTGTGCGCCACAACTACTGAGCCTGTGCTCTAGAGCCTGCGAGCCACAACTACCGAGCCCGTGCTCCATAATAAGAGAAGCCACCGTAGTGAGAAGCCTGCGCACTGCAACAAAGAGCAGCCCCCCACTCTCCACAACTAGAGAAAGCCCACTTACAGCCAAAAAAATAAAAATAAATACCCAACTCTAAAAAAAAAAAAACAACAAACTGCCTAAAGGATATCATGTATTTCAGGACATAGCCAGTAATGCAAAACTACAAAAGGCAAAAAAATCACAATAATAAAATTCTGCTTTAAAGCTTCCTGGTTGAAATGGGATACATTAATACACATTTTCCCAAATACTGATAAACACTTTTGAATATTTTTATCTAAAATCTTTAGCAAATTCTAACTAAATATTTCCTTTCTCTTTTTTAAAACACTTGCTTTCCACATTTCCAACCTGGGAAGAAATGGACACTTATAATCTAAAATAATTTTAATAGAAAAGTATTACAGAATTTTGTAATGGACATACTTTTAATATATTCTCATGTGTACTATTTCTTAAGGATTTTTTTTTTTTTTTTTTTTTTTTTTTTTTTTTTTTGTGTTACGTGGGCCTCTCCCTTCTGTGG
>NC_041225.1:78454260-78461933 GCF_002837175.3 Physeter macrocephalus
TTTTTTTTTGCGTTACGTGGGCCTCTCACTGCTGTGGCCTCTCCCGTTGCGGAGCACACGCTCCAGACGCGCAGGCTCCACGGCATGTGGGATCCTCCCGGACCGGGGCACGAACCCGTGTCCCCTGCATCGGCAGGCAGGCCCTCAACCACTGCGCCACCAGGGAAGCCCCCTTAAGGATTTTTTTAATAGACAATTTATTTTGGAAAGCATCAAATGTGGCTAGTTCAGTCTTTTTATTCATCACAATGGAAAATTAATGCAATTTCAAAATTCTTCAATATCTAATGTACCTTGACATTTAGAAAATCATCCAAAAGCTTTCTTAAGGAAACTATATGAAATGTTGAAAGGCAAGCACATTGATGGAATGACAAACAGAATATCTACATTCCAAGAATAGCTTTATTGTCTTAGTTATATTGTCACCATCATAAAAAAATTTAATTTATTTACTCACCAATTTCCTTGACTTACCAAGTTTAAAGAGAAGTACACCCAAAGGTCCTCTGTCAAACTTGAGGAAGAGGAGATCATAGATGTCCCCACTTTCAGGCTTCTTAGAAACAACCTGCGGAGCTATCCACTGCATTTGAACAAGACTGCTAGAAACATCAAAGAATTTTTTGAATTGTAGAGTCTCCCTAGGTGAGCAGTCTTCAGCCAAAAGCTGGATGTTAATAGGAGAAAGAGCCATATCAAAAATTTGAAGCTCCCCTTGGTTACTGCCAACTAGCAGAATGGCACCACTTGGGTGGCAGCTTATTAATGAAGGCAGAAGTTCAGCCTGAGCTAAGACAGTCACTCTACGGTGAGTTTCATAAAGAATTACTGAAGAATCTTCACAGCCCAGAATCAGTTTGTCTTCAGTAACATTCCTGCAACAGCTAATGGCCTTCGATCTTAGTGGTATTCTGGTGACTGATACACACTGGATTTTGTGCCGAACACATTCATAGATGCAACTGTCAGCCATGGGCTCTTTGTCTACACTGATGGAGCACTCCACTGTCAACACCTGATAAGGCTGTTTGGTGCCAAAGCGAACATCCAGTGGATCCCATTCCGTGCGTACAGAACTCAGAACCTGTAAGAAATGTATCAAGTATGTTCATATAGACCTTGGTTTTTCTTCAGCTGTCACGCATAGACCTGCATATTAATCTAGAATCCTATTGAATACCAGCAACTATCACCTTAAATATCAGCAACATATAAGCAGGTATGTGTATATCTCATATAGAACACATATAAATATATATAGCACATATTTAGCACAGCTGCAGAAATTAAACTATAAAATTTTAACTTAAACACTTTGTTTTAGGAAGTCTGTAAATAACATAAAGACAAATATTTCCCATGATATATACAAACTAATGAAGTGGGCTTTTAGTAAAATAATATGGCCAGCAGAATATCTAAAGACATTAGAAGTTCGATTTTTAAAAGGATGAATAAAGGACTGAAACAATTTAGTCAATCTCCTTCCAACCCACTACCCCTCCCAATTCTGAAATTATTGGTAAATTACTTACCAGAAATATATTTCTAATTAGTTGGGCAGGGTAGGCAAAGGAAAAAAACTTTAGAACCCTGTTAACAGTCCTGCAGAAATATTTTACTGTCAGAAAAGATATGAAGGGTTGTTAAGTAGATCAATGACCAATAGAAAGAAATAAGAAGGTAATGTACTAGTTTTAAAATTTAAAAAAAAAAAAAAGACCTAGTAGGTAATATGATTTGCAATACTGGTGAGGCAAAATTTAAAAAGCATTTCTGGTGCAGAAAGGAAAGGCTACAAAGAAACACCTCAGCAGAAGAATAAAGAAATAAAACAACAGGCCATTCACTTTATTCATATGTAAATGTGGGAGGCCAAGAACCTGGAGAGTGGTATCAAAGATATTTTCTAACACTGTCGGAAACTTCAAAATTAGGTTTAGAAACATTAAAAAGCACATTTCTACATGAGATAAAATTTCACAGAACTATGCATATGCGCACGCGCGCACACACACACACACACACACACACACACACACACATACACAAGTGCATGTAAAATCCGATGAAATCCAACTAAGGCCAGAACCTGAGTTAACAGTATTATACCAAGGTCTTGTTCCACGATTTGACAATGTACTGCAGTAATGTAAGATACAATCATTGGGGCAAACAAGGGGAAGAAGTACAGGAAGGGAATTTGCTTTTAGCCTATTTTGGCAATTATATTAGTTTCTTGAGAGTCAAACTATTTCAAAAAAAAATTTTCTTTTTTTAAAGCACATACAGCTATGTTACATAGTACTGACTTGGGGAGGGAAAGGGGGTTGATGTGAATTTTTTTTTAAGTCCATCCTACACATCACTACCAAACTAACCTTCCTAAACTAAATGTTTTTGCTGTCATTCCCCTGTTCAAACCCTTTAACAGCTACCACTAACGAATAAATTAAATTTTTATTCCCCTGCCTGGTATGCAAAACAATATAGGATCCATATTCAACCCTTTCCCTCCCTCACACTCACTTTCCTGCTCTTGTTTTTCTTTTTTGTCTAATAAATGCTTGAGTATGAGCTACATGCCAGGCACTGGTCCTGGCACTGCTGGGGATACAGCAGTAAGTCCTCACCCTCAGAGAACATACACCCTAATGGCTGAAGACAAAGTAACAATTCACAAACAAATATACATAGGATGTTAGTGATCCTATATATGTACTTCCTAAGTACTATGAAGAAAAATAAAGCAAAGTAACAGGAATGGGAAGGGGAGGTAATAGAAGTCAGGACAGGCCTCTCGGATAAAGTTGACCTAAAAGAAGTGAAGCGTAAGCCATGCAGCCACCTGGAAGAAGGCTCCAGGCAGAGGAATCAAACATCCTAAGGTAGCACTCTTGGCCTGACGAAGGAACAATGGGAGACCAACATGGCTTAGATAAAAGGGAGCAAGGAAGAAAACAGTGGGAATTGGGGGAGGGAGAAGATTGTGAAGTGGCTTGTAGGCCATTATAGGGACTTTGGCTTTTCCTCTGAACAAGGTGAGAAGCCATAAGGAGGGACAAGATCTGATTCGCAAAATCTAGTGTTATATCCGACAGTCTCCCTTCATTACTCTACTCTGAAGTCAAACTAAAGCCGCATTTTCCCAGCTCTGTAACTTGTTAAATTAAACAAGGAGGCTGTTCAACTGATGAGGCCCTAATTCCATGGCAACTTCTGTAAGCAAACCAAAACCTAAACCTGTAAATGCCTCAAAGTTACAAAATCAAAACACTAAGGATAACCATTACAACAGCCAATTAGGCTTTAAACTATAGCCAATCAAATAATTTCCTTTCTTTGCTTCTGCACTTTCACTGTCAGTCTTTTCCCTTCCTCATATCAGTAGGATGTTCCTAACCACTTCCAGTTTGGCACTGCCCCACCAGAATCGATTTACTCAAACTCTGAAAACTTTTACTATGCCTCAGCTTATCTTTCAACAATTTCACTCATGTCCTTTACCTCAGGGGTCCCCAATGCCCAGGCCACAGGCCGGTACCAGTCCGTGGCCTGTGAGGGATCCGGGCCACACAGCAGGAGGTGAGCAGCAGGCGAGCAAGCTAAGCTTCATCTGTATTTACAGCCACTCCCCATTGCTCACATTACCACCTGAGCTCCGCCTCCTGTCAGATCAGCAGGGGCATTAGATGCTCATAGGAGCGTGAACCCTACTCTGAACTGTGCATGTGAGGGATCTAGGTAGCGCACTCCTTATGAGAATCTAATGCCTGATGATCTGAGGTGGAGCTGAGGCAGTGATGCTAGCACTGGGGAGAGGTTGCAAATACAGATTATCATTAGCAGAGACCATAATAAATCAATTGCTTGCAGACACATATCAAAACCCTATCAGTGAGTGGCAAGTGATAATTAAGCTGCATCTGGTGGCAGGCTTTATAGTGGCAAGTGAGTTGATATACTTCAATTGTACAGCTGCATCTGGTGGTAGGCTTTAAATCAGAATCCGACACTTATTTTAGTCTGCGCGTGGCCTGCCCATTATTTTACCACTTCTGTCCGCGCCTCTTTCCCGTACTGAGCACCTGTCTCAGTCACAGTTTTGGTAAGCCCACAGCTAACCTTAGCCAAAATGAGTAAAAAAACAAATGTCGTTGGAGAGCTTCTTTGAAAAGGAAGAAAGACCCAATGATGAGACAGCAGAAGACTCTAAGACTGCCAACAAAAAGAAAGCTGCATTTAAAAGAAAATACCAAGAGTCCTACTTAAATTAATGGGTTCATTGCAACAGGTGATTCACACTCTCCAAGCCTGCTTTGTATATAATATGTGGCAACCGGCTATCCAACAAAGCCATGAAACCTTCAAAACTGCTTCGCCACATGGAGACCAAGCACCCTGCATTAAAAGACAAGCCTTTGGAGCTTTTCAAAAGAAAAAACGTGAACACAAAGAACAGAGGCAATTATTGAAGGCCACCACTTCATCAAATGTGTCTGCACTGAGAGCATCATTCTTAGTGGCTAACCGCATTGCTAAAGCTAAGAAGCCCTTTACTATTGGTAAAGAGTTGATCCTGCCTGCTGCTAAGGACATCTATCGTGAACTTTTAGGAGAGGCTGCAGTTCAAAAGGTGGCACGTGTTCCTCTTTTGGCTAGCACCATAACTAGACGAATTGGTGAAATAGCATATTGAGGTGCAATTGTTAGAGAGGAGTAATGAGTCACTGTGGTGACTCACGCAATCCAGGTTGACGAGTCTACCGATGTTGACAAGGCAACAATGCTTGCTTCTGTGCAATATATTTTTCAGGAGGATGTGCATGAGGATATGCTATGTGCACTTTTGTTGCCAACTAACCCCACAGCGGCAGAACTATTCAAGTCTTTGAATGATTACACATCAGGAAAACTGAATTGGTCATTTTGTGTCGGTATATGCAAGGTTGGAGCAGCTGCCATGACTGGACGGCTTTCTGGTTTCACTACTCGGGTCAAAGAGGTCACTTCTGAATGTGAGTCTACGCACTGTGTCATCCATAGAGAAATGCTGGCTAGCCGGAAAATGTCACCCGAACTTAATAACGTTTTGCAGGATGTGATTAAAATTATCAACCACATTAAAGTACATGCCCTTAACCCACGTCTGTTCATGTAGCTCTGTGAGATGGATGCAGAGCACACGTCTTCTCTCATACATAGAAGTGAGATGGCTTTCTAAAGGTAGATCACTGGCTAGAGTTTCTGAGTTATGAGAGCCGCTCCAGAGATTTCTTTTAGAAAAAGTCACCACTGGCAGCACATTTTAGTGACACAGAATGGGTCGCAAAACTTGCTTACTAGTGTGACATATTCAACCTGCTCAACAAACTCAATCTGTCACTTCAGGGGAGAACAACTGTGTTCAAGTCGGCAGATAGAGTGGCTACATTCAAAGCCAAACTGGATTTATGGGGGCGACGAGTGAACATCGGGATTTTTCATGTTTCAAGCATTAGCAGAGATTTGGAAAGAGATGGGGCCCAGGGCCTTCTTTCTCCCAGCTGGTGCACGATCACCTATCTCAGCTTTCAAAAGAGTTGAGCATTACTTCCCAACCACACAAGACCCCTGAACTGGGAAGGAATGGATGCTTGACCCATTTGTGAATAAGCCAGGTGAACTGACCTTGTCCGTGCTAGAAGAGGATCAACTACTTGAGATCGCAAATGATGGCGGCCTTAAAAGTATGTCTGAGACAACTTCAAATCTCCATATGTTCTGGATTAAAGTCAAGGTGGAATAGCCTGAGATTGCCACAAAAGCACTGAAAAGTCTGCTTCCATTTCTAACATCCTGTCTTTGTGAAGCAGGGTTTTCTGCAGTGACAGCAACCAAAACGAGATTACGGAGTAGACTGGACATAGCAACACACTTCGTGTGTCACTGTCTCCCATCACCCCCAGATGGGACCATCTAGTTGCAGGAAAACAAGCTCAGGGCTCCCACTGATTCTGCATTATGGTGAGCTGTATAATTATTTCATTATATACTACAGTGTAATAATAATAGAAATTAAGTGCACAATAAATGTCATGCTCTTGAATCATCCCAAAACCATCCCCCCACCCCCACCCCCCATCTGGTCCATGGAAATATTGTCTTCCATGAAACCCGTCCCTGGTGCCAAAAAGGTTGGGGACCGCTGATTTACTTGAAATCCACACTCTTCACTCACACAGACTCAGTATTTCCTACCAACAATACTCACTCTTGAAGAATTAGACCAAATGCTATTTCAGTTTCTGAATTTCTTCCAGCTGGGCAGCATCCTTCCTTCCTTTGATCTCACTTCCATACCCCCTTCCCCACTCCAACTTGGCCAATGTGTGACATTCGTTTGGCCTTTTATTTACTTCTAATTTTTGATCATATGTCATCATTTTGACTATAAGCTTAAAAAAATAAACTGTCTCATCTATTTTACACTTTTTTGTGTATGCTGTGTAGGCAGCTAGCCAAAAACTATGCTGGTAAGAGCTTTTTAAAAAAATATATAAATTTTTTTAAAAACCTCACACTATAATGGTGGTTGAATTATCATACTTTCAGAAAGCTTAGAGATTTGTAAAGGAAGCCCTAGGGCAGAAAACTGGGAGGCCAGGTGACACTGAATAGGACCTGAACTCACACAGGGACGGCCTAAAAGGAGGGGCCAAGCAAGACAGCAGTCTTGGCATAGAACAGGTTAGCCCCAAGGTGCAGGGAGAAGGATCCCAGGCTTCCTCAGTTCCAAAAGTCTGCAAGACTCTTCCCAATAGGCTCTGTAGTTTCACCAAGAGAAAGGGGTTAAAAGGGAAGTAAGACCATGGACCCCTTATACGCCTTCTCCTCCACAGCCAATCCCTGATATCTCTAAAAAGCTAGCAAAGGTCAGATTTAATACCAAATTCTGATTAAAAAAAGAAAGGTAACACTACATATTTATTGAAGTATAGTTGATTAACAATATTATATTTGTGATTCAATATTTTTATAGATTAGACTCCATTTAAAGTTATTACAAAATAATGGCTGCATTTCCCTATCTCTTAATACCCTACTCCTATTTTGCCCCTCCCCCATCCCTCTCCTCACTGGTAACCACTAGTTTGTTTTCTGTATCTGTGAGTCTGCTTCTGTTTGTAATATTAATCTGTTTTATTTATTAGATTCCACATATAAGTGTTAATATAGAGTATTGTCTTTCTCTGAGTTATTCCACTAAGCACACTATTCTCTAGGACTGTCCGAGTCTATCCACATTGTTGCAAATGGTTTCATTCTTTTTTATGGATGAATAATATTCCATTATATATATATATAAACACAAATATATATATATATATATATATATATATATATATATATATATACCACAACTTGTTTATCCATTCATCTGTCGATGGACACTTAGGTAGCTTCCATGTCTTAGCAATTGTAAACAGTGCTCTTGTGAACACTGGGGTACATGTATCTTTTCAAATTAGTTTTCTCTGGATGTACCCAGTAGTAGGATTGCAAGATCATATGGTAACTCTAGGTTTTTTTTTGTTTGTTTTTTTTTTTGCGGGATGCGGGCCTCTCACTGTTGTGGCCTCTCCCATTGCGGAGCACAGGCTCCGAACGCGCAGGCTCAGCAGCCATGG
>NC_041225.1:78462125-78485001 GCF_002837175.3 Physeter macrocephalus
TTTTTTTTTTTTTTTTTTTTTTTGTGGTATGCGGGCCTCCCTCTGCTGTGGCCTCTCCCGTTGCGGAGCACAGGCTCCGGACGCGCAGGCCCAGCAGCCATGGCTCATAGGCCCAGCCGCTCCGCGGCATGTGGGATCCTCCCAAGACCGGGACGCGAACCCGGTTCCCCTGCATCTGCAGGCGGACGCGCAACCACTGCGCCACCAGGGAAGCCCCTATTGTTTGTAGTTTTGATGATGGCCATTCTGACTGGTATAAGGTCATACCTCATTGTAGTTTTCATTTGCATTTCTCTAATAATTAGTGATGTTGAGTATCTTTTCATGTGTCTATTGGCCATCTGTATGTCTTCTTTGGAGAAATATCTATTTAGGTCTTCTGCCCATTTTTTGATTGGGTTGTTTTCTTGATATTAAACTGTATGAATGAGCTATTTGTATAATTTGGACATTAATCCCTTGCCGGTAGCATTATGTGCAAATATTTTCTCCCAGTATGCTGGTTGTCTTTTCATTTTTTAAATAGTTTCCTTTGCTGTGCAAAAGCTTTTAAGTTTAATTAGGTGCCACTTGTTTATTTTTGTTTTTACATTCACTGCTCTAGGAGGTGGATTCAAAAGGATATTGCTGCGATTTATGTCAAAGAGTGTTCTGCCTATGTTTTTCTCTAAGAGTTTTATAGTGTCCAGCCTTACATTTAGGACTTTAGTCCATTTTGAGGTGTGTGGGTGTGGGTGTGGGTGTGTGTGTGTGTATGGTGTTAGAAAGTGTTCTAATTTCATTCTTTTCAATGTAGCTGTCTAGTTTTCCCAGCACCACTTACTGAAGAGACTTTCTTTTCTCTCTTGTATATTCTTGCCTGCTGTGTCATAGATTAAGTGGCCATAGGTGGGTGGGCTTATCTCTGGACATTCTATCCTGTTCCATTGATCTATATGTCTGTTTTTGTGCCAGCACCATACTGTTTTGATTACTGTAGCTTTGTAGTATAGTCTGAAGTCAGGGAGCCTGATTCCTCCAGCTCCGCTTTTCTTTCTCAAGATTGCTTTAGCTATTCGTATTTTTTTGTGTTTCCATACAAATTGTAAAAATTTTTTGTTCTAATTCTGTGAAAAATGTTATTGGTAATTTGACAGGGATTGTGTTGAAACTGTAGATTACTTTGGGTACTACAGTCATTTTGACAATGTTGATGCTTCCAATCCAAGAACATGGTATATCTCTCCATCTGTTTGTGTCATCTTTGATTTCTTTCATCAGTATCTTAAAGTTGTCTGAGTACAGGTTTTTTGCCTCCTTAGATAGGTTTATTCCTAGGTATTTTATTTTTTTGATGTGATAAATGGTATTGCTTCCTTAATTTCTCCTGATCTTTTGTTGTTAGCGTATAGGAATGCAAGAGATTTCTGTGTATTAATTTCGTATCCTGCAAGTTTACTGAATTCATTGGTGAGCTCTACTAGTTTTCTGGTAGCACCTTTAGTATTTTTCTGTGTATAGTATCATATCATCTGCAAACAGTGACAGTTTTACTTCTTCTTTTCCAATTTGGATCCCTTTTATTTCTTTTTCTTCTCTGATTGCTGTGGCTAGGACTTCCAAAACTATGTTGAATAAAAGTGGACAGAGTGGGCAACCTTGTCTTGTTCCCGATTTTACAAGGAATGCTTTCAGAATTTCACCATTGAGTAGGATGTTAGCTGTGCGTTTGTCATATATGGCTCTTATTACGCTAAGGTATGTTCCCTCCATACCCACTTTCTGAAGAGTTTTTATCATAAATAGATGTTGAATTTTATCAAAAGCTTTTTCTGCATCTATTGAGATGATCATATTGTTTTTATTCTTCAATTTGGTAATGTGGTGTATCACACTGATTGATTTGTGAATATTGAAAAATCCTTGCATCCCTGGGATAAATCCCACTTGATCAAGGTATATGATCCTTTTAATGTATTGTTGGAGTCAGTTTGCTAGTATTTTGCTGAGGATTTTTGCATCTATGTTCATCAGTGATTCTGGCCTGTAATTTTTTTCATGATATATTTGGTTTCGGTAACAGGGTGATGGTGGCCTCACAGAAAAGGTTTGGAAGTGTTCTGTCCTCTGCAATATTTTAGAATAGTTTCAGAACGATAGGTGTTAACTCTTCTCTAAATGTTTGGTAGAATTCACCTACAAAGCCATCTGGTCCTGGACTTTTGTTTGTTGGGAGTTTTTAAATTACTGATTCAATTTCAGTACTGGTAATTGGTCTGTTCATATTTTCTATTTCTTCCTGGTTTAGTCTTGAGAGATTGTACCTTTCTAAGAATTTGTCCATTTCTTCTAGGCTGTACCAGTTTACTGGCATGTAGTTCTTCATAGTAGTCTCTTATGATCCTTTGTGTTTCCGTGGTGTCTATTGTAACCTCTCCTTTTTCGCTTCTGATTTTATTGATTTGGACCCTCTCCCTTTTTTTCTTGATGAGTCTGTCTAAAGGTTTATCAGTTTTGCATATCGTTTCAAAGAACTAGCTTTTAGTGTCACTGATCTTTTCTATTTTTTTTTTTAGTCTCTATTTCACTTATTTTTGTCCTGACCTTTATGATTTCTTTCCTTCTACTAACTTTGGGTTTTGTTTGTTCTTTCTCTACTTGCTTTAGGAGTGGAGTTTGGTTGTTTACTTGAGATCTTTCTGGTTTCCTGCGGTAAGCTTGTATCACTATAAATTTCCCTCTTAGAACTGCTTTTGCTGCATCCCACAGATTTTAGATCATTGTGTTTTCTTTTTCATTTGCCTCAAAAAATGTCTCATTCCATTTTTTGATTTGCTCTTTGATTTCTTCAGTGATCCAGAAACCAGACCTTATTGAAGAAACTGATAATTCCAGGTTTGCAGCAGGAAATGTACAAGAAACCATGGACCATATTGTTACACCAGACAGAGGGAAGCTACCCAAGACTACTGAGGTCATGATAAGAAGAGGAGCCAACTTGAGGAGACTCCCACTGCCCAAAGTCAAGAATCTGAGCTTTCAAAAGGATAACAATTACAATTTATGAAACCCATTAAGTCAAGTATGTTTAAATCCATGAATTAATAATGCTATTAAAAAAACAAAAACTAATTGGTTACCTTCAGGGAGTGATAGGGAACCAATTCAATCTTGAAAACTAGTAAATAAAAGAAACAGATGCTTATCCTGATTATACTATATGAATCCAGCCACTGGGAAAACAAGTAGGAGATGAGTAGAAGTGTCTCATTATAAAAGTATCGCAATTAATTAAAAAAATAATATCATTAGATATCACCATTTTGCAACCGTCATGAATTACTGGATCTAGGCATTAAGCATCAATAGCTGCCAAAATCAAAAAAAGAGAGACAACCAAAAGAGAGAAAGAGAACCTGACATTATGTGCCTTCTGATTAAAAAGCACTCCTTTGCACACAGTCTTGACAAAACTGACTACTAACTTGCAGAATTTTCAAAAGACAAAGAAACTTGTTGAACCACACCATGATGATGGAACAACAAAATCCAGATTGTGGGACACTGCAGTTTCAACAGATAAATTTTTTTTTTTTTTTTTTTTTTTTTTTTTCTTTTCAGTGGGACACTGCAGTTTCAACAGATAAATTTTTTTTTTTTTTTTTTTTTTTTTTTTCTTTTCAGTACGCTGGCCTCTCACTGTCATGGCCTCTCCCGTTGCGGAGCACAGGCTCCGGACGCGCAGGCTCAGCAGCCATGGCTCACGGGCCCAGCCGCTCCGCGGCATGTGGGATCTTCCCGGACCGGGGCACGAACCCGTGTCCCCTGCATCAGCAGGCGGGCTCTCAATCACTGCGCCACCAGGGAAGCCCTCAACAGATAAATTTTAATGAGAAAAAAAAAAGGGATGGAGTGGGAACTTGCAGATTAAAAGAGAGTTAAAAGACACATTAACGTGTTTTAAATAGATAATATTAAACTACAGTTTTGCAGGATGCACATTTAGGTGATAAAAACTATATGAGAAAATGTGTAAAAGTCACAATAGAGGTTATTTTGGGGCACCAGGAAAGGGTTGAGATCAAAACAGAGTACATGGCGCTATTTCCAGTGCCTGGCAAAGTTCTATTTCTTGACCTGAGTGTGGTTCAGGGGTGTTTCCTTAGTAAAAGCTCATTAAACTATATATTTAGTCTCTGTGGTTTTCCTTAGTGTGCTTTATAATAAAGAGATTAAAAAAAAGAAAAAAATCATCCCTAAAATAGAAAATCTTGGTTATCTGGTTGAAAGCTCACACAGTTCATACATTTCTCTGGAAGAGATGTCTCTTAAATATTTTGGCTTTTCAGTTGAATGCATTTATAATGCTTTCTGAATACTTCTTTTATAAAATTATGCTGTATTAAAAGTTGGTCACATTTTGACTTTCCCATCAGTTGGCTGCTCCTCTAAATCATTGCAAAATTAGTTTTTAATTTTTATGGGAAAAAAGTTACCTTTGTGAGGTTATATTTCCCTAGCCCTGACAACAGGTTTTAAGGTTTAATAGCTCTGCTTATGTGTTTTTGATTAATTTGGTTAAACAAATTCAAGTGACCTTTTCTGAGTAAGATATCTTGAAATTACTGCCATACTCAGAAAGCATTATCAAATCCATACAGTTGAAAAGCTAAAACATCTGCTTGAATACAAAGATAAGGAAAGACTAAGTTGTGTTGTCACCACATTTTTGACAAAGCTAATAAATTAAATAGTTCTATGATGACGGTAATCACCTCTTCCAAATGTAAGTATAAAGAGTGTGAGGAATTTAAGTAAAAATGACTACCATGCTATGTACAATAACCCATACAAACACCATTAAAAACTATTTTAAAATGAATTTTACTGATAAAAAATTTCTTTTTCTTCATGCTACTGTGTATTTTTCAAAACAAATTTTTCCCCCTAGACTACATAAATCTCTCTGTTCTGTGCTTCTAATTAAGATATGTACTGTTGTTTAGAGCTCTGCAGTGTGAAATTAGACCAGCAGTTTTCTAATATCCATAAAATAAATTAAGAAATGTTCCTCCTCTGAAAGACAGATAATTCAGTCACAGAGAGCTTACTTCTATGTTTCCTTTGTTTTCTTTTTTTTTTGCTGCTTGGTAAGCCAATTTTCTACTTGGAATTTACTGTTAACACTCTCATTTGGTTCAGTATGTGGGCTTTATCCTTTCCATGGTCTGTTATGCAAAAAAGATGGCTTAAAAATTTTTTTCCAGTCTGCTGTAAAGCAGTGGTTCTCAACTTGGATGCACATGAGAATCACCTAGGGAACCTGTAAAAGAATACTGATGCCTCCTCCCCCTCTGGAGATTCTGATATAACTGGTCTGGGGGGGCTCCTTTGTAAAAGCTCTGCAGGTGACTGTAATGTGTTGCCAAGGCTAAGAACCACTACTCTAGGATCTTGCCACTGTCCAAATGAAAGCTTACTATCTTTCCTGATTGAAATTGGGTGGGAAATTATTTTTTTTAAGTTCTATCATTTAATAGATGCAAAGATTAAATTTCTTCTCTATGAGGCTGCTTTTTTAGTCTGAATTTTAGGGTTTAAGAGTATATCGTATCTCTTATTCTGAGGATTAGCTCAAGAAGTCTATTGGTCGCTAGTGAAAAAATATTTAAAGACATATGCCTGAATATTATTTTTAAAGACTAGTGGTTTTAGTTCATGTTACCCTAAAAAATGTGCTACAATTCACAGTTAAAGATTACGTCTTCACACACACACAAAGAAACAATTATTTCCCCAGACAGTTCTTCCAAAAGCCATTCACCTTTTGCATATAGAAGTTCACGTGAGGTTCTGAAAAAGAAATCTTTACAAATTTTTCTAACAGTTTAATTTTGATAGACTGATTGAAAGAGCCAAATCCAAGACTAAAGCTACTTGACAAAAAGAATGAATTATATATCTTAATATACTATGATCAAAAAATTAGCTATGCAGTCAGTGGTGAACAATTAAAAATCAGGTGCAAGTATCATATACAACTTCATGAAAATCTATTCAAATACTTAAATAGGATGGATAATTTTCCAAAAATACAAATTAAGGAAAATGACTCAAGGAAAAGATAGAATTCCCAAAAAACAAACAACCCTTGAAAAATGAAATCAATTATAAAAAATCTACCTTCCTCGAAAGACAACACACCCAGGCAGTTTTATATGAGTTTTACCAAACATTCAGTATCATATAATTCCTTTTGGCACTGGTTCAGAGAGGAGAAAAAAGCTAGTCAAATCACTCCATAGGGGTAGTACAACTTTGATATGAAACTTAGAAATGATAGTAAAAAAAGTAAAATTGTGTACCAACCTTGAGCAAATTGTAAATCCTCTTTAAAGTTCCCCCCTATTATCTCTCTAGGTAGAAACAATCATTCCCCACTGGCTCCTCTACAGCTTACACATACTCTATCCACAGCATTATTTAACACTTTAGTGCACTCACACGTTTTCATATTTGTCTCTCATTGGTAGACACTAAGATCCTTGTGGGCAGGGACAGTTTTGTATTTATATCCCCTGGCATGAAATAAAGTGCTTACCCCATGGTCATGCTCAGTAGTTGATGAATGATGCGAAAAGAGAGAGGTAAGGGCCTTTCAGGTAGAAATACCAGTAATTTGCAGAGACAGAAGGTGGAAAATAAAGAAGCAGTGAGTAAACCATTTGGCTAGAACATAGATTTGTATAAAGAAATAACATTGGAAAGGTAAGTCAGGGCCAGTCAGGGGGACCTTTTCAGTGCCGAGGCTAAGTTTAGTTTCAAAATCTACTGAAGGCGTTTAAACATGCAATGGCTAAATCAGATCTCTGCTTCAGAATCCAGATGTGCACTTTTTTGAGCTGCCCAGAACCTATCTGGTTTAAATCCATCATTTTAAAAATTAGAAAACTACAGTCAGAGAGTGTAGGTGATCTACCCAAGGCCAAAGAACATAGTATTAGTTAAAAGCAGGCAGAAGCTGACAGGAAGTAAATTTGATTAAAGGCACACAGTATATGGTCCAACCAACAGGCAAACAGAGGTTTATCCAACTCCGAAGTCCATAAACTAGATGACACCAGGAGATGAAGTACATAGACCATACGTATACCCTTTTTGAACAGTCCTAATTTCAGGTAATAAACTCATTTCAAATAAAGGTAATTTGTGTTATATAAAACTAAAGGCTGATTTATATTATTTTTACTTTTATTATAAAACAGAACATTTAAAAGAATTCTAGTTGGCTTTATTATATTAAGTCATTTTGATTTTTTATTCAGTTAGCTTCTGGACCCAAGATCAATAAAATGGTGGGCATGAACAGGAATTGAATAGGAATAAAGCACTTCTTTATCCTCACAAAATCCATACCTGAAGCATTACAAGTGGTATTAGTTACTACAACAAATTGGAAAAGTTCCAGAAAAAGGTAAAATAATTAAAAAGGACTCTTCGGTCTTAAAAGATAGCCTGTAAATTTATAAAACCAGAAGAGCTAGGTAGGGATAGAGTAAACTTGTACTTGTTCATTATATCTCAGAATACTAATTCTGAAAAATTAAAAAATACTAATTCTGAAAAACTAAAAAACTTAAATCCTAAAAGATAATGGATTTAGAGAAAATACGGGAACATACTATTTTACCCAAGCCAAAAGATCAAAAAAAAACAGGTTGGAGGAGGTTGCTTTTTTTTAAGTTACATTAAAAAAGAAACAGAATTTCATACTCAAAGAGTACTGATACAAGGTGAAAATAGCCATACGTTCGTGATAATGAATGATGATGGAACCACTGTCAGGAATAGATAGGGCAAGATCTTGTCTGCACCTCTTAGATTAACCCTTTTGGTGCTCCTGTCCCAGGCCGGAAACTAGACTGAGAAGGCTGCTCTTCTAAAGCCCTCCTTACAAATCCTTGCCCCAGCCATGGTTTGGCACCACAGAGTCTTGCAGAAAATAGGCATTTGACTAATGTTTGCTACCTAACTGAAGTTTAAAGAAGGTGGTTGATAACATAGCTTCGATAGGCATGAAATCATGAGCAAACAGTAATGACAGTACTAATAATGATAATGACAAGACTCACAAAAGTAATTGAGAGTTTAATATATGTAGTTATTGCTCTAAATGCATGTATTAACTCATTTATCTTCGTTAACTTTATTTTTCAAATAATGAAACCATAGAGGTTAGTAATCTGCTCAAGGACAGAGAGCTAGGTAGTGGCAAAGCTAGGATTTGAACACAGAAGCTTGTGCTATTAATCACTATGTTATTCAGGCAAGTCCTGAAACTGTGTATTCTCCAGATGTGATACTTTAAAGGATCCCGTTTCATATGTAATTTTCTTTGTTGAATATTTGGAAAATAAATTATATGTTTTAAAAAGTATTCACACTTATTTCAGAATAGAAAACTAATAATCCTATTTTATTTTCTCTTCAATAAAATGTATAGATTTGCTTTAGATTTACCTCCAGTCTTCCGTGAGCATAACCCAGGAGCAGCAGATTGGCTCTGTCTTTCTCAGAAGAAATGGGGGCCCAAGGCCAAGCATCATCACTGACCAGTGGCCACCAGCAAACAACTATATCTTGAACATAATTGATAGCTAGACGACGCTGTGTTGTCCTGTTTACTGGGCCAGGGATTTCATAATAGGAAATCTAATGGTAAAAAAAAAAAAAAAAAAACAGACAAAGGGCCAAGCATCATCACTGACCAGTGGCCACCAGCAAACAACTATATCTTGAACATAATTGATAGCTAGACGACGCTGTGTTGTCCTGTTTACTGGGCCAGGGATTTCATAATAGGAAATCTAATGGTAAAAAAAAAAAAAAAAAAAGCAGACAAGGATCATTTTTTAAATGCAAAACCCTCAAAGTATTGCAGAAATTAAAGCATCTGTAAATGTAGATAAATGCAAGTAAATATGCATGTTAAACATGTGCTTAAGGAGGTGTCAGAATTTACCAAATTCTTTTGACACATATATAAAAAAGACATATGTTCAAAATTCTCCCCATTTTTAGCAGAGGAAAGGAAAAGGAGAAATGTGAGTTAGGGAGGAATTGGCCGTAGCAATCCCAATCAATACCAAAATGTACAGTCATGGTTGCTTGACAGCATCGACCTACACACAGGATTTAAGACCGGCTATATTAAATGACAAGTTCAGTACTGCTGACCAAGAGTGTCTGACTACTGTTTAAGACATAACACGTTAACAATGACTGAATGACCGACAACAATAAAAGGAAAAACAACTTGAGGCAAATATCACTTTAAAGAATATATGAGACATATACACAAAAATTCTGCATAAAGGGATAAGTCACAGCATCATGCTGCATAAAAGTTTATGCAGCTTCTGAGAATTATGCTTTTCTTTCTTAGGATGGATTTGTAGAATTTATTATTCAAACTATGTTATTTTGGAACATGGTTATTTGAAAACATAAGCACGGCACCATCTGGGTGACACATGCCAAGGAAATATAGATTGCACCGTATTTCTGCTTAAGGAATTAATGGAAGGTTGATAGCTTGGAAGCCAAAAAAAAAAAAAAAAAAAAACTATCTTGCCATTGCTGGTCAGCAATAATCGAACCACTTTCTGGGGATTAAGCGCATGGCTAAGCCTACTGGACCAGACACTAGCAAAGGGCAGGGGGTCTTCTTATCAGAGAAATGCTTCTGGAGCCAGTCTCACTACATGACAGATTGCTTTCATATTCCTGTCTGCAAGGCAACAAAGGATGGCAGTAATGCGATAATGCCAGAGTGCAATGGGTGTTAAGAACCCGTTGCATTTATGTATTGTATTTAGTAAATAATCAGGCTCATCCAAATTGTGATCTCACCACTCAACCAAGGCCATTAAAATCAAGGTTAATGCTTTAATAATCCTCTGCTATTTTTTTTTAATATGGTCAAAAGGAACCCTTTTCTATTTGCATGCCCATAATATTATTGACCTCTTCATCCTCTGAATGCACATCAAAAGGAACTGAAATCAAAGTAATTACCAATGTTGTTCTCTCATGGTAAACATTTAACTCCTTGCACTGTCCCTGTCCCTTCACTGTTAAATAAATTGAATTGGATTTTTAAAATGTAGACAGGATAACTCGTTAAAGGTCAACACTTTCTGGATATTTCCCCTGCATTTTTCTTTGCCAAAATTGTTTCAATCTTAAAGAATTAAATTATGGTACAGCTGTAAAGAAAAGCAGAATTATAGTACTCTACACTATTTCCTTGTTTTAAAATCCAAATGGGCAATGACAGACAACACAGATGTACTTTATGCTTTGAAGTGCAAATTCTTATATTTAAGCTCTCAATATCACTATTTTAACTAGCTATCTTCTTAAGAGAAATACCACAATGGAATTGCTAAGTCCTTAAAAATATACCTACATTATTTTGATGTCCTACCTGCCATGTAAACATGTTACTTAAGAATTTCTAGATGAGAACTGGCACTTTCAATCCTCACATAATGCAAATCATATATGTTATCTGAAATTTCATGTTTGCTATAAGTATTAATGGCATCAGTGTTCTATCACGATGGTCAAGAAGGCAAGTGAAATGAGTAAGTTTCTTAAAACATCATTGGAAGGATTGGCAGTTTTTACTAAGTATTTAAATACCTATATTTAAAATACTGAACCAGAAAATGAAATCCATGGGTTTTCCAAAGGGAAGCAGGCTACTTCTCTAATGTAAAGAAATGACATGGAGTGCTCATGGAGTGCTTAATTTCTCAAAGTTAAAGGCAGAATGAATAAACAAATAAGTAACTCCCTTATTCAAGGTATAGGGCCCATATACTCGGTCTATTTTTCACATCTTTTCATCAGAAAAGATGATATCCTGACAGTTTCTCTCTGCTCTCATTAACGGGGAGCTAATATTCTTCAGCTGAGAAGACTGCCAAATTATCCACCACACCTAAGATGGAGAAACTAGTCATACAAAATTTTATATAAATGCATTAAAAACAGTTACTTTAATAGTTTGAGGTAATGCATACTGGTGCATTTTAAAGACCAGTATTAGTAAATAAACAACATTTTAAGTAAATCTACAGTTAGCCATTCTGGAAAATAATATCCCATTAAGAATGCTAAACCAATTTTTTTTTTAGCTAAACAAAATATAATATATGAATACCACTGATTTTCAGTTTAAAATAATCAATATTATACAAAGTGTTATAGAAGCTCCACAAAGTTGGCAGACAAAACCAAATTTTAGTTTATTACCACAATGAAACACTTATTTAATGTATTTTATCCCATGTTAAAAATCTTTTTTATAGGAGTAGATTTTTCCACTAAATAAAATTAAATCCTCCCATACCACCACCACCTCAGTCACAATAAGAAATAATGCAAAAGGGCAAAAGGTTAGGTTAAATACTACTTTTCAAACACACCCACAAAGTTGACTTTTAAGAATCTTTGCCCTTGTTATAGACACTCTAGGAATGGTGTAAGTGTGCATCTTGTTTAAGGAAGCTGTATATCAGCCCCGTTCCCAGTGAACTGTCTCAAATCCACGTCACAGAGGCTGGATCAATCTTGCAAACACAAGTCATTGCTGAAAAGAGGCCTTGAACTGAAACAGCCTGGAAAATGTATTAGATACTCATCCTACCAGAGAGTATGCCTTCCAAGCAGTTAAAATGTAATGTGGCAAAACTTAAATTAAATACACCATTTAAAATAAAAATCCTGCCTTAACAGATGTAAGGTCCCTGATACAAGGAAACAAATTACCTGGAGTTACTGAAGGGAGAGATACTAACACAGGAAGGAGATTTCTTTTTGCATTTTTCTCCACAGTTAGAGTTGGGTGTGGGGGGCGGGGGAGTCTTCCCACTCTTCGTTTATTACACATTTCTATTAACCTTTGAAAGTGCCTTCTTCTTTCTTTCTTTTCTTGTGAAATGGAAGCCAGAGCAGCTATCCTTGCCTAGAAGGATGATACGGGGTCTTAGGGGAAAATGAGAATGGTGTATATACTACCACTAGCAAGAAAACCATTTTCGAATGTGTAACTTGCCTCTATTATCTGTCTCTGACTTCCGTAAGTACTATATAAATTACTCCAAGCATGCCACTGTTAGACCCCCATAATGAGAGTAAAAAAGAAAACTCTGGATGGCCACTGTTTCTAGTTGATCAAGATTAATCTTATAATAACTCTGGTTTTTCTGAAATCTGGAATCATTCAATAAAAACAAGCATAACATCAACTCATGTGATACTCTAGCATACCTTAATAATTAACAATATGACTATATAAAATGAAATCTCTACCTTATAATCCAAGGCTGAGAGTTTTTCCAGTCTTTTGTTTATATCAGGAGAACCCGTCTTCTTGGTAAACTGAATAAAACATAGTTTGCTTTGTGCCAAAAATGATAAGATGATAAAGCTGTCTGTGAGAAGAGCTTAAAAAAAAAGATTTGATAATACTAGCAAATACTAAGTTAGAATAAAATAATAAAGAATTAACAGTTTCTTCCACTGAAATGTTACAAAAAACTATTTTCAAAAGATAAATGAATATTAATTGAAATAACTAAAGTCTCCTAAATACCATTATGACATTTTACAAAGATAGTAAAGATACTGGGAATAAACAACAATCATCAATCTAATCATGCATGGATTTGATACTTTTTCTTTTTTCCAGAGACCATTGCAATATACACTGATGTTTGGGGACAACCTCCAAATGAGATGTATTTGGAATAGGGCTAAGAAAAGCATAAAATAAAGACCGTTTCACATCTGAATGTAAAGATTAAAACATTTACTTTTATTTGTGCTTAGCCTTTAATCCTGTGTTTATATGATATAAACCATCTGAAAATAAACTGGATTTATTAGGGGATACAGATCAGTGTTCTCCACCAATTTTTAAAAAAATTTTTCATCAATGAATCTTCTTTCTGAGGGTATACTAGTTGAATGAAATAAAGCATATTATATCCAATACACACACTATATAAAATAATATTTGATAATGAAGAGTAGCAAAAATATTTCTACAGCTTTATTTTTAGAGCACACAGGTAGATAATTAATATTCATAGGTTACATAAAGGGCCATTAATGTTATAAAAATTGTTGATAAAAACATATAGTAGGAATTTGAGAAATGTTTTATATTGTTCCCAGCATAAAGAAATTACTGAATGTTTTATATATTTTTCTTTACTTCCATACCCTGACTGTGCAAGCAGTAACCAACAGTATATCTACACAATTACAGGAGAATCTGGAGAACTGCCAAGAAATCACATTGTTATCATGGTCTCATGAGAGTGTATCATTTGTGGTATAAATAAAAGAAACAAGTGAAAAAAGATATCTCAGCGACATGAATAGTGTTGGAAGTCTCCTTTTAATTCTTATGGAGGAGAATCAATATGACAAAATCATCACAGCCACTATTTTATTTGCAGTGTCAATGAAGGGGTCAATTATTAGACATATGAAAATGGAACCTCTTCCATAGGGAAGCTTCCTTAGCACCATGATCCTATAAGGAAAAGGAAATGGCACACTTATAACCCTAACCCCAGCTTTCATTATCAGGAATATGGCTAATGATAGCCATCCTGCAGAGTGCTTTTCTCTATGAAATTGTGTCTGATTTATTCAGAGACAGCTAGTGAGCACACACACAGCAGAAGGAAGGTTTCTGTAATCTCACCTCTGTCCTTTCCTTTAGATCACACTTTCCTTTGATTATTCAATTTAAGATACTGACAATTTTCAATCTCTAATGATAATGCAATCTGTTTCTTAGACCATTTTTTTTTACCTTGAATTAAAGAACATAATCTTAAAACTTCAGGAGTCAGCACACTGTAGTGCAAAGAAAATGGGTTTTGCAACCAGAACCTGGGTTCAAATCTCAACCCAGTCATTTCTGGGCTAGTCCTTAGTATCTCATTGGTGGTCATGTTCCTTAGTATTTCAGCTTCAATTTCCTTCTCCATAAAATGGAAATAACTGTACCTTATAAGGAATAGTTTTTTTAATTAAATGATATACGTAGGTTAGCACAGCATAGAGCCTTTTAGGGATTAATAAATGTCAGTACCCTACTTTTTCAATTACTGGCTTAAAGTCTTTTTTTATGTGCTTTGTAGCAATTATGTACTGATTGTGGTATCACTTAATGGGATTCAGATTTATCTAGTATATTTAGCGCATCGGCAGGCGGACGCGCAACCGCTGCGCCACCAGGGAAGCCCAAGCATTGACTTTTGATATTTATAAATACTGCCCAACTCTCTCAAAAGTTAGTATTCACAGACTTTGGTAACAGAGAATCTTCCTAACAGCCAAAGCACAAGTTTTGTTTTTGCTTTTGTTTTTTTACTGGTGGCTGTGTTGACAAATTTGGGTTATTATTCAAAATTCATGTGAAAATGAAAAATATTTGAAATGTCAACACACCAAAAAAAATAAACACCTCTTTTGAAAATACGTTCACATTTTTTTAAGCAAAGAGTGAAAAATACTCAAGGATATGAGCCTAACACTTCACAAAAACTTTGATATTAAATATTAGTCAAAACTTGTATGGGTCCCAGGGGTTGTAACTATGCTATTACAAGCAATTACTTGTGTTTTCAAGTCCCCAGTGGTAATAATTAGTCTACCTGTTGACACACTATTTCTCCTGCCCCACTGTTAATGTAGGCAATTGATTTGCACATGGGGGTAATTACCATCACTGATGGTGTCTGAGATGAGCTTCCCCACCAGGCTTCTGTCAATCACCACTTTCTCCAGCTGCGGCCCGGAAAGGCTTAAGGACACCAGCACACCTGAACCAAAGAGAAGCTAAAACCAGGGAAAGGGGGAGAGGGGGAGGGAGATATACTGAGAATTAGAATCTTTTAAAAATCTCTCCCTAAATGCACAACTTATACAGATATTTACGTGTGCATCTACACCATGGAATTATAAAGAGCTTTTCTTCTTCGAAAAACAATCACTGACATTCTGAGTAAAAAGATACAGGTGGTTAAATGATGCAACACAATAAGGGCACTGATTAGTGCTATATGCAGAAACTGAATTTAGTCCATGTTTATTAGAAGTGTAATCTTCTAAATACTTAGAAAATAACCGTGTGGAAAAAAACTGCTTTGCACTGCATTCAGAAATGTGATGTGTCTTAAACTGAAATGTTTTCAAAGATTACTATTTATATCAGAAATTAAAAGATTTCGTAAGCTTTGAATAATCAATGCTACACATTAAATAGAGAAAAGACGCCATCATTACAATATTAACAGCAAGTATTACAATTTATTTGGAATTTAAACCGCACTTCTACAAATAAAGACCTTGTCTAAAATATTAAAATACATGTAAATCAAGGCAATTAAAGTAAAATGTTAAATGTTAAAATTCATAAATAAATACCACATACCAGAAATAGCTTCTCAAGGAGAGATAAAGTATGCAGGCTTTATTAATATTAGCGTTCACCCAACCACCCAACAAAAGATGTCTGGATATCACCATTATGGTTTTATACTGCTCCTTTCCATTTGTGGCAGCATAATTCATGCATCTCCAAATGTTTAAAACTTCTGAAAGGACTATGCATATGTGTATGCTTGTTATCTATGAGATTATGAAATATCAACATTGGAAGAAATTGTTTCACCTTCAGGGCAGCAGACTCAAAGCAGATGAATCATGGAATAGCATATGGTATAGAAAGAAAAAAACCAATTGTCAGTAAACTAATCATGAACATGCCAGCCAAACCCAAAGACAACTATGATTTTAAACAAAACAGGGGACTTCCCCACCTACCTAAGCATCATGTCCCAGCTAGAGAGGATGATTCTGTGACAAGACATATTGTGACATGTGTGAGAGATGAGCAGCATCAGGGACCAGGTTAATAAAAAAAAAAAAGACCATTACTCCCCTATGGTCTAACAGATTCCAGGCACATGAATCAGAAAAGAAACTGAAGGGTCCCACATGACTTAATGAATTGTCCATTTCATGTTAATACCCCCAAAGCGGGTGGAGGGCAGGGAAAGGAGAATTTAATCAACTTTATTGGTCTGGGAGACTAAGAAGAGAAGGCACATTTGTTCCAAGAATTTCAAAATACTTCACAAATTAATTAATCTCTACTGAATTATGAATTACATCCAGCCCTGCCATATACCTTGATGACAAACACTGATAGTTCCCTTTTAGGGAATTCCCCCATAACAATATAACATATTATATTATGTAACATATTATATAAAAATATAATGTGGTCTTTACTCCCTACATCCTCCCTTCTCAGACAGGGAATTTTAGGGTTATCTTTCATATCTAGTTCTCCCCCTTGTAATAGCTTTTTTCTCCTTTCCTCATTTATTCAAAGCACCTCAAATATCTGTCCTTTTCTATTTATTTTTATCTACTAAAACTTTATACCTATACTCTTAAGCACCTCTTTTCTTCATTATCCACTGATTACTAGCTCCTTATGGATACTAGCTAGGCCACTTTTATCTTTGTATCTTCAGTGCCTAGAACAATGCCAGGCACATAGGAGGTGCTAACTAAACGTTTAGAGAAAGAATCATAATTAACATCATAGGATCAAATAATTCATAGTTAGAAGGAAACCTGGTCTAATCTTCCACTCCCACATGACATGGAAGTTCCTCTGCAGCATCCCTACAAGCATCCTTCAAGCATCCAGCCCATGCTTGAAAACTGCCAGTGACCAGAAGCTTATTATCTTACAGGAAAGCTGTTCTACCACAGAAAACTTCTAATCAATTTAAAGATCATTCTTTCATTTTTTTCATTCAACAGAAACTGAATGTTGATTATATGCCAAACACTAAATTAAATTTAGCGGCTCAAAAGTGAATCAAATATAACCCTTAAAATAGGTTAAATATAGGTTGGTAAAGAGAGGTAGAGATATAAGCAAGTAAGTGTAATAAAGTGTTACTGGTCCTATTATAAGAATACATACTGGGTAGACTGAGGGGACTGAGAAGAGGTGGCGATGCTTGAGCTTGAGATGAAGGCTAACACCACCTTCTAAGAACTTCTACAGCAGCCCCAGTTTCTCTTCAATAGTGCTCTTTTTAAATATTAAAAGATAATAACATAGTGGTTAAGAACATGGACTCAAATCAAAATGAAATCAGCACTGGCTCTACCTCTTACTAGCTGTGTGACCTTGAGGGAGTTACTTAACTTCTGTAACTTCATTTCCTCCTCTGAGACGAGATATAATAATATCTACTTCATAGGATGAGGATTAAATTACTATTTACAAACAGTATTTAGAGTAATGTCTGGCACATAGTAAATGTCTGTAATTATAATTATTGTTATTATTATTCAAACATTACTCATATGCTTTCACTATACCATTTACCATCTCTGAACACATTCCTCTGTCTTTTTTAAAATCTTGTGCCCAGACTGGGCTCGATGTTAGATATGGAATACTAGACTCCAGGTGAGTTATAACCACTACAATCTTTTGTCACCTTTCCTATTTGCTCTGATTTAACAAGGATACTGTCTCCAAGATATGTGCAAGTTCTTTCAGAACTTTGGAATTTAATTTGTCCAAGTCCCAAATTTGTTGTCCCTTATTTTGTGCTCTCACCACAATTATCAAGAACTAACCCTCATCTCCTAATAGAAATTGCTTTTTCTATGTATGAGCACTTGTTATGTTATAAAATTAATTCTAAAAGACCACTTTTGTTGGATGGAGATGGAAGTGCAACTGTGATAGTATGTAAAAAAGGGAACTTAAGCTGGAAAGGATTTGAAGGGGAAGCGTCAAGGCGTAGCAGGAAAGCATACATACATCAGTAGATAACTGATATACACATGGAGATAGGAGCAATGATTTGGGGACTGTGGATCCTGCTCACTGAGCTTGGGCACTCCTTCAGAATCTTTCTCAAAGGATGGGTGCAGCCACTAATGCATTCACTCATTCATTCCACAAATGAATACTTAGTATTTTGTATGAGCCAGGCCCTGTTCTAGGTGCTGAAGATACAGCATTGAACAAAACAGACAATGCCCTTGCCCTATCTCCCTTCAGGAAGCTTGCATTTGAGTGTGGACACAGAGAACAAAAAATAGTTTTAAAATAATGTCAGAAAGCAATAAGAACTACAGAGAAAAATAAAGCACAATACGGATGGAGGCTTTAGGAGGATGCTGTTTTAAGTAAATGACTAATAAAGAGAAGTAAAAAGGCCTCTCTGAGGAGATGACATTTGAGTACAGATCCAAATGAAGTGAAAGAACAAGTGATATGATTATTTGGAGAAAGGGAGTTTGAGGCAGAGAACAGCAAATGCAAAAACTCTGAGGTTAGAATGTGCCTGGGACAACTGAGGAAAGGTAGGCCAGTGTGGCTTGTGGTGAGTGAGTGAGAGGGATATTCAGAGGATGAAATTAGTGAGGTAGTCAGGGGCCAGGTTACACTGGACGTTTCTGATGAGAAGCCATAGGGTTTTAAGCAGCAGAGAATTATAATTTATGTATTAAAGAGGGATCAGGGCAAGAGTAAAAGCAAGGAGACCATTAGGAGGCTATTGCAGTGGTCCGGGTGAGAGAAGACGATGGCTTGAACTAGAATGGCAATGCTAGAGGAAACAGTATGTCGATAGATCTGAGACATATTTTAAGGGGGACTTGCTGAAGAATTGGATGTGGCATACAAGAGAAAAACTCCAAGGTTTTTGGGCTGAGCAACTACGTTTACCGAGATAGGAAACACTTGAGGAGAAGTAAATTTAGCTTGGGGGAATCGAGGGTTTGGTGTGGACATGTTAAGTTTAAGGTGTCTATGGACATATAAGTAGAGACATCAAGTAGTCTGAAGTTCAGGGTTAAGTGGTGGCTGGAGATTATATTTGGGAGTCATCAACAATGTAAAGGTAGTGTTTAAAGTCATGGAACTGAATAAGCTCTCCTTAAAAAATGAGTGGAGAGATCATAAGGGTGGGGCCCTAATCTAATTTGACTGGTGTTCTTATAAGAGGAAGAGACACCAGACGGCTCTCTCTTTCCATGTGCACACACAGAGAAAAGGCCATATGACAATGAAGTAAGAAGATGGCTGTTTACAAGTAAGGCAGAGAGGCCTCACCAGAAACCAACCCTCACAGCACCTTGGTCTTAAGACTTCTAGCTTCTAGAACTGTGAGAAAATAAATTTCTGTTGCTTAAGAAGAAAAAAAAAAAAGTGGAAAGAAAGAGGTCCAAGGTCTGAGTTCTGGGACATTCCAATCTTTAGAGGTGTTAAAAGATAAGGTTAGTCCTCTATTGACACCTAGTTTGGGTACTCATTAGGATCAAAGTATGTCCAGCATTTCAGATTTCCAAATGTCTTGTGTCCTAGCAGTATCCCTAACACCAGATTTTGGAATAAGAAGGTATAAACAAATTAATAAATTAATTAATGCATTTTTATAAAACAACCTGTGGGGAAGCATAAGGTTTCCAAGTACTGGTGCCAAAGATATTCCTGGATATAGTAATGGAGATAACCAGAATTAGGGGGAAAAAAATAGTCTGAATCTCAGGAAAAGAATATTCTAGCCCAGACAGGAAAGTATCTCCACCTGTTTCCCCAAAAAGTTAGTTCTTAAGCTCTCCAAAATGGAAAAAGCCTATGTAAGATTTGGCAGGACAAGAAGGAAAAAGGGCACCAAGATACTGTCCTATTCCACTACAAGGAACTGGAGAATTCAACAGCTCAGAAAATGAAAAAGAGCAGACAAAGAAGCAAAGGGAGACACCTCCAGAGCACATTTGAGTTTGAGAAGAGAGCCACAGGATGAATAAATGAGAGGGCCCATGGGATTTCCCAACATTGTTCCAATTTTAATGTCGTTCCTTATACAGAAGACAACTAAGGCAAAATAGGAACTGAAACTTTTCCTTTTCTCCGATACCCTGTCAGACAGGAAGTATCTTCCTTGCTAGTTCTGCTCTGACCATGTTTCTTCCTATTGCTTTTATAATTTTTTCCTTCTCATTTTCTTCAATAAGCTCATACCAGAGAGGTGTGCTTTCTCTTTAAGAAACTAAGAAATGATTCCCATGATATTCAGATGGTTCTTCAAATTGGTTTCTCTTAACCTTATGTTGAATACTTAATTAGAAGTGAAATGGAACTGGGAAAAGAGAAAATTTTACCAGATGACATCATTAAGCAAAACAAAACTTAAGCAACCACAAGAATCCGAGTTTCATTCACTCAGTAGATCAAAAATATGTGAGTGCCTCCTATATATGCCAAATATACAGAAGGGGATACAATGGTGAATGATGCAGGCATGTATTGGTAGAATATGCGTAGAATACGGCGGAAAATCTCATCTCAGAGAAGTGGAGATTTTGGTTAAGACAGATGACTGCTTCCTAGAAGAGGCAGTTTAGTAGCAATAAAGAAGAGAAATATTACATCATACATCATGTATTGACCAATACATCATGGTCTCAAGTATTGAAGAACTGGTGCAGTAAATAACTGTGAATGAGCTATTTTATAATGGTGATCGCAGCAATTTAATTGAATTCAGTATTCTCACTGGTTAAGGAAACTCCCCCCCAAATCATGTGATTATTATCACATCTGGGGAGAAGTGAAAAGTAAAGGCATGCAGGATCAGTACTAGAAATCAACACTGGGTGATAGGTTCAATCCATCATTTGAGAGGTAAGTCAGGGACAGGCAGCCAAGACTGATCCCATGAAATCAGGAGGTGTGGGAGACAGCAGGTACTAAACACTACAATCCAGAGAGGCAACAAAGTATTATGACCCTTGGAGTGAATTCTAGGGTTGAAGCAAATATTTAAAGTATCAATATTATAAACCATTCCTCTGGAGGCCCAATGAATTTGCATCAGGATGAGACCCAATACCTCCCTCAACCCTGCCCCCCAATCCAATCCATGGGATAAATTCTGGAGAAACTCAGAACTATAGACAGACAAACAATTTTACATTGAGGAAATCTATAATGAAAGGTAGGGTCATTGATAACAGATAACCTGCTGGAAGAGAGATAACATGTTTTCTGTAATTTATTCCTTCATTCAGCAAACATTACTGAGTACAGAGGGAAATCATGCCTGACTAATCCATTAAAGTAGAGAGACAAAAGTGAATGTAGTTAAGACAAGAATAAGAAAAAAAATTTAATTGACTCACTATAGGGAATTGACTAAGGAAAAGAAACAAAAGGACAAGAAACAAACAGGTATTTTTTTCTAGATAGAGAAGTGCTAACAATGGGGTTTCCCAAAGATTTCTGTGATGTTTTTCAACATATGGAACAGATACATTCCTGGAAACTTGCCTGCTAAATCTATTTCAAATTACAAAATCTCATTTTCTCACTTATTCTCATTATAAAATGAGTGATGCTATATTTTAATCCCTAATGTAATTTTAAATCCAGCTCTTTTATATATATGTATATATATAAAATAATTACATAAAATAAGTGATTGTTCTTAGAAAATACAATATTTTATGAAATGCACAAAAGAATATGGTACAAAAGTAAATCTTGTATTTGCCAGTAGTTTTAAGGATCTAAAGGATAAAAACAGTGGTAAGTGAACAGGACAGCACATTACTTTTGTACAAAATCTTATAATTTACAGAGGATTTTAATACACACCATCTCTATAATTCATATGAAATGCCAGTACAACTCTGGTACATAGTAAGTACGTAAGTTAAAAAATAATAGTAACAAGGTTAATCCTCATACTAATTCACAATCAGAAGGGTAAAGCAACTAACTGAAGGTCTCATAATTAGTGGAGAAGTAGAGACCAAGACATAGGACAAATCCTATGTCCCCCCCAACCAGCCCGCTTACGAACTAATATCCTTTAACTCTCACTCAGTTGATTTCCATGCAGTAGCCCACCTGGTTTTCTTCTCTCCAGCTCCTTCTTCAACCTAAACCAGCTTCCCTCTAAACCAGTGGTTCTCAAGTGTGGGGATCATTTTGGCCAGCAGGGGACATTTGGCAATGTCTGGAGACACTGTGGTTGTTGCACCTGTATATGTTAGCCAGTTCCATGGAGGCTCACCTGAACAAAGCACCTGTAAATGAGTTGCTGTGGAGGCAAAGGTGTTTTCCATGTCTCCAACAAGCAGATGATTTGGAAGCTTCTCAAAATCTAATCAACACTTTTCTCATAAAGAAAAGGTAACAAATGAGGACCAGGTCAGATATTTTAAATGGAGTGGTGGGCAGTGCACAGTTCAGATCAGAGCCTGGAGGAAGCCTGTACCAAATGTCTGTAACTCTGTTCAGGGATATGACTCTGATAACTAATGCCAGTTGTTAAGAAAGAAAAAGCCCAAGGGCAAGTCAAAGCCCTAACCATAGCCTGATAGAAATATCCTGTAAGAACACCTCTTTGCTTTTGTTCTAATTCTCAGCTCACCAAACAGCCTTCTTACCTATAATTTAGTCCCTTGAGTAATTCATCAATCAGGTGGGGGGCACTGAAGCTATGAATATATATTTGATAACCCAGGAGTTCAGAGTAGAAAGGAGAGGGCTTAGAATGAAGCCTTGAAGAACCTTAACATTCAAGGACAGGGGAAAGAAGCATAGGCCTGAAAAGGACACAGAGAAGAACGCTGGAGAGGTAGGAAGAATATTAGAAGAGCAAAGTGTCATCGAGAACTAACAGAAAAAAGTATTTCAAGAACACTGGAGGGCTTCCCTGGTGGCGCAGTGGTTGCGCGTCCGCCTGCCGAT
>NC_041225.1:78485202-78486871 GCF_002837175.3 Physeter macrocephalus
GCCGCTGAGCCTGTGCGTCCGGAGCCTGTGCTCCGCGACGGGAGAGGCCACAACGGAGGGAGGCCCGCATACCACAAAAAAAAACAAAAAACAAAAAACAAAAAACAACAACAAAAAAAAAAAGAACACTGGAGTGGTCAGTGCTGTTGAATCCTCCTGTGTATTTAAGATGATGCTTTTAAAAAAAAAGTCTATTGGATTTAGTGATACAGGGGTTTTTTGTAATCTCATTGTAAAAGGTTTTCAGTGTAATCAGGAGAAAAGTATAGCTGAAGTTGGTTAAACGCTGAGTGAGCAACAGAGAAATGGAGACTCCAAACAGAAATTCGTTTGAGAAATTTGATTCTGAAGGAAACGGATAAGACATGGTGGTACCTGAGATGAATATTAATTGTGTTTATTTGTTTAAATAGAAAAGGGTAGAGCCTATTTAAGTTGACCAGGAATCTCAAGGAATTCCAAATAGCCAAAACAATTTTGAAAAAGAAGAAAGTTCTCACACTTCCTGATTTCAAGACATATTGTAAAGCCACAATAATCAAAATAGTGCGGTACTATCAAAAGACAGATCTACAAGCCAATGGAACAGAATAGACAGCCCAGAAATATATCCTCACAAATATGATCTTCAAATGACCTTCAACAAGAGCCAAGACCACTCAATAGGGAAAGAACAGTCTCTTCAACAAATGGTGCTGGGAAAACTGGATATCCACATGCAAAAGAGTGAAGATGGACCCTTACCTTACACCGTACACAAAAATTAACTCAAAATGGATTAAAGACCTGGACTCAGACCCAAAACCATAAAACTCCTTGAAGAAACCATAGGGGAAAAGCTTCATAATGTTGGATTTGAAAATGATTTCTTAGATATGACACTAAAAGCAAAAATAGACAAATGTGACTACATAAAACTTTAAAACGTTTGTGCATCAGAGGACACAATTAACAGAGTGAAAAGGCAACCTACAGAGTGGGAGAAAGTATTTGCAAATCATATATCTGACAAGAGATTAATATCCAAAATATACTTTTAAAAACTCCTATAACTCAACAACAACAAAATCAAAAAACCCAATTAACAAATAGGCAAAGGACTTGAATGGACATTTCTCCAAAGATGATACAAATGGCCAACAAGCATATGAAAAGATGCTCAACATAACTAATCTTTAGAAAAATGCATATCAAAACCACAATGAGATATCACCTCACACCCACAAAATAGCAACTATCAAAAAAAAAGAACACACAAAAACACAAAAAACAAAAAAATAACAAGTGTTGGTGAAGATGTGGAGAAACTGGAACCCTTCTGTACTGTTGGAGGGGTTGTAAAATGGTGCAGCTACGAAAAACAGGAGGTTCCTCAAAAAGTTAAAAATAAAACTATCACCTGATTCAGCAATCCCATTTGCGGGTATATAAGCAAAAGAAATGAAAGCAGGGTCTTCAAGAGCTATTTGTACACCCATGTTCACAGCAGCATTATTCACAATAGCCAAGAGAAGGAAACAATCCACATGCTCATCAACAGATGAATGGATAAACATAATGTGGTATATACATCCAGTGGAATATTATTCAGCATTAAAAAGGAAGACAGGGGGCTTCCCTGGTGGCGCAGTGGTTGAGAGTCCACCTGCCGATGCAGGGGACACGGGTT
>NC_041225.1:78487687-78519987 GCF_002837175.3 Physeter macrocephalus
CACGGGTTCGTGCCCCGGTCCGGGAAGATCCCACATGCCGCGGAGCGGCTGGGCCCGTGAGCCATGGCCACTGAGCCTGTGTGTCCGGAGCCTGTGCTCTGCAACGGGAGAGGCCACAACAGTGAGACGCCCGTGTACCAAAAGAAAAAAAAAAGGAAGACAATTCTGTCACATGCTACAACATGGATGAACCATGAGGACATTATGCTAAGTGAAATAAGCTAGTCACAGAAGGACAAATACTGCATGGTTCCACTTACATGAGGTAGCTAAAATAGTCAAACTCATAGAAGCAGATAGTAGAATGATGGTTGCCAGGGGCTGGGGGTAGGGGTAAATGGAATTGTCATTTAAAGGGTAGAGTTTCAGTTTTGCAAAATGAAAGAGTTCTGGACATGTTTCACAACAATGTGAATATACTTAACACTACCAAACTGTACAGTTAAAGATGTGTTAAGATGGTAAATTTTATGTGTTTTTTACAATAAAAATTTTGTTTAATTAAAAAATTTCAAGTTTGGGACTTCCCTGGTGGTATGGCAGTTAAGACTGTGCTCCCAATGTAGGGGGCCCAGGTTTGATCCCTGGCCAGGGAACTAGATCCCGCATGCCACAACTAAGACCCAACACAGCCAAATAAATAAATAAACATTTTAAAAAAATTTTTAGGTTTATTGGAAAGGTCCAGTTGACAGAAAGGATTAATTATTTTTAAAAAGCAGGTATCTGTGGCAAAAACTGTTTCTAAGCATTTAAAATATATTAACTTACTTAATTCTTATAATAAACCTATGAGTTAGGTATTTTTATATTCATTTTATAGTTAAGTGAACTCTGGCACAAGCAGGTGAAGTAACTTCCCCAAAGTCACACAGCTAATAAGCCAAGATTTGATACCAAGAAGAATGGAGCAGTTTGCACTTTCCACCAGTAAGAGAAGGGACAATCATGTGGGGTTCTGCGAAGGCCAGAGGGAATGGGATCCAAGTCCATGACAGAGGCTCCCAAACTTTCTCAGTTCATGGCACCCTCTGTGTCTCAGAAATTTTTATGGTTCCCCTAGTCCAAAAGAAATAGCAGAATTCAAACAATTTAAGTATTTATATCCTAACAACTTGGTAGCCATCTGAAAACGTAATACACAGAGATTGAAAGAAAAATATTTTTATTTAATTCCTAAATAACCACATTACTTACTAATGGGATATGTGTACTATTAGAAGTTGGGCACTACACAACTTCTCAAACCTTGGAATCAGACTGGAAACCCTTACCCTCATTGCGTTCTATGTTAATTCTTGTGTGGTACTTGCTTTTTATCACAGCAAGATCTAAAAAACCAGCTTCATATAGATATGACCTCCTCAAAAGGAATTTAGTGTGTTCTAATGTTGAAAATCTGCTCTACCCGGAGCTACTTGTTTATGTAGAATCCAGCAGAAGTCTTGTGTTTTTCTTGAAATTTTAAAATATCCTGCAGGACTCCTGTGAATTCACTGCAATTCCCAGGGTGCATCAGTGCACAGTTTGAGAACTGTGGGTCTAGGTGGGATGCTTGGCTTTAAACAGGAGTAGAGATTATTCCTCTATTATGGCAGAAGGATGGACACAGATAGAGATTTATATGTTTGGCACACAGTGTTAACTGAGATCTCAAAATTCAACCTAGGATTCTACTTAGACCAAGGGGACTACCAAATGATAAGTACTTCACTGTGGAAAGCCACTGTGAATATTTTACATTCAACACTATTTTATAAGAAGCATAGTTGCAGCTGCCTTTAATTTCATAGTCACTTAAGTAGTATAAATGCTAACCTAATAGTTTTATTTTTTAACTTTATTTTTTTAAATAAGGGGTATAAATCACAATTTGGCAAAAGCACTTGATGTGTTTTCTCTATCAGCTATTTTGGCATATCTATAACATAATATTCTCAAATATCATGAATGTAAAGTTGCTGGGTTCTCACACCCAACCATATATACTAAGTTTATATGTACACTTCTAATTGGCACATTCCAAACTGTGCATCTAATACAAAGTTCTAAATTTGAAGTAAGTCATATTTTAAGTTTTTATATAAAAATTCAGTACAAGGACTCAAATATAATGCACTAAAAGTCTTCTATCAATGTAAAACTTTACTCTCCCTTTATAAAGTACACACATGTCTGGCATATGTTTGTTTCCATTTTGTAAAATACACATGAAAATCAATGAGAGTCATTAGATTATTCAGATTTTGAACTCATTTAGCTTTAAACATATTTACTATTAACTATAACTGGATATATGGAGGAAGTTGATAGTCCTGAACTGGCTTCCTTTGTGGCAAAATACCTTGAAGCTTCCAAAACATTATTAGACCCAAATGCCAAGGGCAGAGGCAGGGAATTATGAGTTTCTTCAAAGAAATGTTTTTAAATGAAAACGATTAATAAAAGAGAAGAAAGGACCATTTATGAAAAGAACAGAAATGAAATGTTGATTGATGATGCAAAGATACATTATTATGAAGAAGATAAAAATTTTCTTTGTGTCACAACCGTGTTCTAAAACTGGGTCCATATATTACTGTATATTTAAGAGTAAATAGTTAATGTATTGATGAATTTTCATAGGTCATCAAACTTTGGATTGAATTAATCAAGATACAATGTAAATTTTCTTTCTATTTTTCCTGGAAAGGAATGATTTTTTTTCCCTAGAAGAGTAATTATTAGGACATGATATTAAACTGGCTAGTTGAACATTAAGATTACTCAGGTATAGTATTGAGTGTATGCAAACACACAGATACGCATTCTTATTCTTAATATAAACCTTTGTGGGTGTGACGACCATGGGCATGCATCACTCAGAGCTCCTTCAGGAGGAACAAATGCTGGGAACACAGTTAACTGACAAAGACCAAATATTCCCTATGTGGCTACTAGCCCATGGCTGAGCATGGTGTGGTACTAGTCCAACAGAGGACTCCTCTAATGAGCAGCTTTGACGCAGGGACTCTCCGGTGGCTGAAATTTTCTGAGCACCATGCTGCAGCCTGAGGCTCCTTATACCCAGTCCTTTCTCCTCATCGCTCAGGGCTCAGACCAGCACCACAGTCAAAAGGCTCTCTTACCTGCTTCTTTCCCCTTCATCTTTCACATCTCCCCATAAATCACTTGCTGTTCTAGTACTATTTTGACATCTGTTTCTCAGAAGCACTCTGGGCATGTTTAAAAAGTATTTCAATTAAAAAAATACACATATAAATTGTTAAAATGTCAAAGAATACTTGGAATTAAAGCAGCTGTTTACTGTCTTATCCCACCACAGCCTCTCATCCCACTCTCAAATGTAACCATTTCAACTCTTGGTAATTTCTCCTGGTTCTACCATCATATTTCTAAATACGCTGTGTCACTTAGAACCGCATTCAGGTGCATGTAATAGAAACATTTTTTTTAAAAGTCATTACTTAACCGAATGGAAGTTTGTTCTGCCTCACAGAACAAGAAATATGGCCTTTAAGCAGTCCATGGCTGAAAAGACAGCTCCATGACATCAACAGGTACCATGAACCTACTTTTCATCCCCTTTCCCTTTATTAAGTGGCTTTTGGTTAACATTACTCCAGCAATTAATTCTTCCCTTTTCTGCATCGACTGTACTACTCCCATTAGCTTACCAACAGGAATAGATGTTATTTCTTGCATCTAAAAAAAGAAACAAAAACCTCTTTTAACCTCACCTCTCTCTCAAGCTCCTGACCTATTTCTCCATTTTCCTTTATAACGTAATCCTTTCTGATGTTGTAAAGCCCTAATTTCTCTCCTCCCATTTTCCCTTAATACATTCCAGTCAGGCTTCTGCCCATACCATCTATTGACCCTGCTCTAATCTAGGTCACGAATGACCTCCGTGCTACTCCATCCGATAGTCAATCTCAGGCAACTTGTTACTGGTATGCTACATACCAGCAACACTCAACTTTCTTCCTGAAACCTAGTTTCCAGGGCACCACATTCCCTTCAGTGTGCTCTAGCTCTCTGGCTATTCCTTATTCGTCTCCTTTTTCCATCTCTTCCTTTCTCTCTCTCCAATCCCCAATGCTGGAGCACCCCAGAGCTCCGCCCTTCTGCCTCCTCTAGTTCTCTATCTACACTCACTCCCTTGGTCATCTTCACTGATTTCTTGGCTTTAATACCATCTCTGTTGCTGCCTCCCAAATTCCTCTCTCCAGCCCAGGCCCTTCTCTAAACTACACATTCCTATAACCAATTGTCTACTGACTTCTCTACTTGAATATCTAATAGGCATTTCAAACAATGATGTCAAAAACTGAGCTCCTGATATTTCCCTCAAAAATGTCTCTTCTCAGTCTTCGCCATCTCAGTAAATGGCCATTCTTCCAGTTGCTCAGAAATTTCTCCTATATTCCACATCTGATCCATCAGCAGAATCTGGCCACTTCTCACCACTTAACCGCTCCACCACCGTTATGGCTGTTCACCTGGACTATGGTAGCAGCCTTCTAACTGATTGCCCTGATTTGATCTTCGCTTCCTTCAATGTGTTCCCATCACAATAGCTAGAGTTATCCAATTAAAAAGTAAATCAGATCAAGCTCCTCCTCTGCTCAAAAGCCCCGAAGGGTTTCCCATCTCACTTAGAGTAAAAGCCAAGTCCTTTCAAAGGCCTGGAAGGCCCTTATATAACTAGTGCCTCATTTTCTCTCTGATCTCAATTCCTACTACTCTTCTCCTTGCTCATCCCACTCCAATCAGATCAACTCTTTGATGTTTTTCAAACATGCCACGTATACTTCCATCTCAGGGCCTCTGTACCTGCCTTTCCCTCTGCCTGGAACCCTCTTCTCCAGATACCTTCCACAGCTTGCTCCTTTATGTCTTAATCACACGAGGTCTTTCCTGGTCACCAGATATCAGGCCCATCCTGCCCTACCATCCCCCACATATACTTCCTATTTTTCTTGCTTTTTCTCTTAACAGTTTTTATTACTTTCTTACATACTTTAAATTTGACTTATCAATCCCTTCTTGATTGTCTGCCCTAATAGAACTTAAGCTACAGGGGAACAGGGATAATGGTCATTTTTGTCTGTTTTATTCACTGGCATCCCTAGCAATGAGAATTCTATTTGGCATATAGTAGGCACTAAATATATATATGCCTTGAGTGAAAGAATGGTCAAAAGCAGGGCCCTGTCCCTTCAGGAATATTTCAGATCCAGACTGGAAGAGCAGAAGCTGAAAAGCCACATCCCAGTTGAGTCTGGTGTGACAATATATATATATATATATATATATATATATATATATATATATATAAAAGTACATGTATTTTATATGTAAAAATACATTTAAAGTATGCAATATTCCTACAATATTTTGCTTTTTTGTGTAAGCTGTCAGTGGGTCAGTGGGTGGAAATTTTACTGTAAACTTCTTAAATAAACACTAATCTCTGGGCATGCTCCATAGCACACATGAGAATTTCTCATACCGAAAAATGAGCAATAGAGGAATTTCAAATGCCTCAGCCTGGAGAAGACATATTTTTGGATAGGGGCAGTGGTCCATGGAAAATAATACCATAGTGTGAACAACCTACTCTGCCCTCATAGCAGGCAGTGAAGCCCAAGGCAACAGAAGAGTCAGTAAAACAGTGCAATATTTACTTAAAATTCTGATATTTTGCTCATTATAGGTCTTTTGAGGGGCATTAATTTTGATTTTTAAATGTTGTAGAAAAATATGACTTAAAAAAAGTAAGCTTTCTTGTAAGTCCTACCAGGAACCGCTGCTTACTTTGGCCAAAACTGCCTCATTTTGCCACTCTGAACAATAGGGTCTGTTCATAAAGAAAAATGGATACTGGACAAGCAACTAGCAATGTCTTCCATATATGTTATTTCCTGATTTAGTCATTACTTACTGATTTTTTTTCAGTAAAATTTAATTATCCTATATCTTTTATTATCTCTTATTAAATATTATTATTATTAATTCTCCTAGATCAGATTAGATATCACATCTATCAGTTCCTTTACTTCCCTCCCTCCAATATCCTTAGGAGAACTTTCTGTCCCCTGCCCCAATTTGGACCAGCTGCTACCTAGGCCTAAGGCACAGTCATCCTAAGATTTCTCTTCATTTCTTTCCTGTGTAAGATCCTCTGTTTCCTGGATCCTAAGAAATCTTGCTTCTTGGCTCACTCTACTGCTTTAGGGCAACACATCTTCGAATAACTTCTTGAGAAAAAGTCCATCACAGGTACGTAATATTTTTTGAGAGCTAACTAGCCTGGAAATGTCCTTGCTTGAAAGGCAATTTAGAATTCTAGACACAGAATTCTAGGCTAAAAGCTCTTCCCTTCAGAATTTTGAAGGCATGATTCCAGTCTTCTAACTCCTTGTATTGCTGTTGAGAAGTCAGATTCCCATTCCTTTCTAGGTATCTTATTTTTCTTTTTTTACTGCAAAAGCTTTCTGGATCTTCTCTTTATCTTTGGTTTTCTAAAATTCACAAAATATGTCTTGGTATTAGTCTTTTCGTCAACCACTGGGTCCTTTCAAACTGGAAACAAACATCCTCCAGTTCTGGAAATTTTCTTCTAGTATATTTTGTTTGTTCGTTTCTTCCCTCCTGTTTTCTATCATTAGTAAGATATTGGACCTTCTGGCCTGATGCTCTAATCTTCTTATTTTCTATTGCCTATTGTTCACTATGTCCTTTAGTATACTCTGTTCTGCATTATAGGGATATTTTAACTTTATCGTTCAATTCTTCTATTAATTCTTCTATCTATGCTGTCATACTTTTTAAATTTATTTTTATTTATTTTTGGCTGCGTTGGGTCTTTGTTGCTGTGTGTGGGCCTTCTCTAGTTGTGGCGAGCAGGGGCTACTCTTCATTGCGGTGCACGGGCTTCCCACTGCAGTGGCTTCTCTTGTTATGGAGCACGGGCTCTAGGCACACGCGCTCAGTAGTTGTGGCTCACGGGCTCTAGAGCACAGGCTCAGTAGTTGTGGCGCACAGGCTTAGTTGCTCCACAGCATGTGAGAAATTCCTGGACTAGGGCTCAAACCCGTGTCCCCTGCATTGGCAGGTGGATTCTTAACCACTGTGCCATCAGGGAAGCCCCTATGCTGTCATATTTTTAATTCTCAAGAGCTCCTTTCCTTTTTCCTGAGTATTCCTTTTTCAAAAATAGCATCCTATTCTTGTTTCAAAGATGCAAGAACTTCTCTTATTTCTCTGTGGGGATTAATTTTAATTCCCTGAATTTAGTTCTGTTTATTGTACTGTCCCTGATTCTTTTTCTTTTCTGTTTGTTTTAGCCTCAGACTCAAAGAGATTTACAGATGGAGATTTCCTTGAAAGTACTGTGGATCTCTGGCTCCCTGGTTATATTTATTTTTTTAATAGATCTTTATTGGAGTATAATTGCTTCACAATACTGTTAGTTTCTTTTGTACAACAAAGTCAATCAGCCATATGCATACATATATCCCCATATCCCCTCCCTCTTGAGCCCCCTCCCACCCTCCCTATCCCACCCCTCTAGGTCGTCGCAAAGCATCGAGCTGATCTCCCTGTGCTATGCAGCTGCTTCCCACTAGCTATCTATTTTACATTTGGTAGTGTATATATGTCGATGCTACTCTCACTTCACCCCAGCTTCCCCCTCCCCCGCTCAGTGTCCTCAATGTCTATGTCTTTATTCCTGCCTGGCCACTAGGTTCATCAGTACCGCTGCGTAATATTCCATTGTATATATGTGCCACATCTTCTTTATCCATTCATCTGTTGATGGACACTTAGGTTGCTTCCATGTCCTGGCTATTGTAAACAGTGCTGCAATGAACACTGTGGTACATGTCCCTTTTTGAATTATGGTTTTCTCAGGGTATATGCCCAGTAGTGGGATTGCTGGGTCATATGGTAGTTCTATTTTTAGTTTTCTAAGGAAACTCCATATTGCTCTCCATAGTGGTTGTACCAATTTACATTCCCATTCCTGGTTATATTTAAAAGTGAGTCTCCAAAAAATCGACTGGAAGCTTGGTGTGGATCAGGAGGCTTGTTAACTTGGGCTTCACTGTAAGAAGATTTGTTGGCACATCTACATTTTCAAAGGGAACTACCAAATATCAGTATCTATAGGCTTTGCTCTGGGAGTAATAATCTATTTTGTCAGAGAAGGGTCTTCTAAATAAGTTACATTGAGAAATAAGCCTCGGTGCTGGAGGGGGTAAGAAGTTGGGGAAGATCTCACCATTCCAGATACAGACTCTTACTTAATCCCCTTATTTTCAGTCTAGCCACCTTACTTCTACTCTGTGCTTAGAATCTTCAAGTCCAGAAACCCCCTAGGTTGGTGTTTCCAGAAAATAATTATCCCATTTCATTTGTTCTTTGTAGAAATCACCTCTGGTTTTCATGTTTTAGCCTACATCCCACTGCCAGGCTAATCTCTGTGCTTTCTCTAAATTCTTATTATCTTTTTAACTTGGTGTCATACAACTTAGCACTCACTAGTGTCCTAGTGATTTTACATGTCTGTTTTCCTTGACTAGGTTATGCTGGCAACTCAGCCCACACTTTACACGTCTTTAGTGCCTCCTGCAATGGTGGCAGTCAGTAAATACTGTGTGATGGGTTTTGTATAAATAAATGCTATTACTAATAGTTGAAACTTAAAACCATGGTTTGTCAATTATTATTTTATGAGGAAATCAAAACTGATTTTCACACAGTTTGATGAAAGATCAGGTAACGATGCTATTCATTCTACAACTGAGGAAGTTAAAATAAAATAAGTTCCTTAAGGTCACAGTTTATCTGTGATATGCTTGGAAAACAGTCTCTACTTTTACATAGCCTGTCAAGTAATTCATTACAAGAATTTAAAAAGAAAACTATCTTTTCTTGGCATTTTAAAATTGTATCTGGAAATGTCAAATAAGTATAGAAAGAAATCAGGGTAAAGATAACTATACCATACTTTTATGCTCAAATGTACATATATGATTCAAATAATTTAATCTAAAATCAATATATATGAAGTTACATCTATCTTAATTATAATATTGCTTTTAACTAATTATGCAGTAATCTGCAAATATGAATGTGACTTGAAGCACAATTTAAGGAATTAAAATATTCCACCACAGCAGTGTACAATTTAATAGTATCTTAATGCTGAAACTATTATTCCCTAAGAACAGTTTGGAAAATGGTTTAAGAAATTCAAAGCAGAAAATTATTAAATACTTTCTCATAATAAAATAATTTTAGGAGATCAAAAAAACAGTGAGAAATATATGTGATACACTTTTAATTCATTTCAAACTAGTAACAGGTACAGTCTGAAAAACCAACTTCAAAAGAAAGTTTCCATATAGAACATATGTATACTACCAAACATACGGTGGATAGCTAGTGGGAAGCAGCCGCATGGCACAAGGAGATCAGCTAGGTGGTTTGTGACCACCTGGGGGGGGATAGGGAGGGTGGGAGGGAGGGAGATGCAAGAGGGAAGAGATATGGGAACATAAGTATATGTATAACTGATTCACCTTGTTGTAAAGCAGAAACTAACACACCATTGTAAAGCAATTATACTCCAATAAAGATGTTAAAAAAAATATGCATAGGTAAGTCTTGATTTATATACTGTTCTGAATTTACAAATGGAAGGAATTATTTTTTAAATGGTACAATTTATAGGTCATTGAATTACTGAATCAACAACATGAACCAAGCTTTGATACTGATGATAACCTATCAAAAAAAACCCTTGTTATTCAACAGAGGGAAAAATCCAGGCTCAGATTGCATCCTCTGAAATTCTTTATGTTGTTGTAGTTGCATCACTAATTCCTGAACAACTGAACCTTTTGAAGAAATAAGGATCCCTTAAAAAGAAGGCAACCAAGATAAATTCCATATAGCCTAAAGTTGCCCCTTTTTGAGGGGGGGGATAAAAGATTTACATTAGTTTAAGAGTGGCACAGTCAAAAACCGAAGAGTCCAACTATGTTAGCATCAAGATACTGAGGAACTTTTTTCACTTCTTTTCTAAGAATTAGAGAACATTATGTTGTGATCAACAGCTGCCAATTTAGGGTTAAATATATGGGGAAAATTAGTAATAGAAATGTAAGCATATGTTATCTTTAGAGTTACCACACTGGATGATGTACAAAAGGGGGACCCTAGGGGAGCCTGTAGAGATGATTTACTGATTTTGCAGCTAACAAAAGGTTAAGGGGATCCTTCTGAAAGTTTAGCTTGAGCACCAAATTTTTAATTTTCTGTCATATTAGAGATCTTTAAGAAAAACACACATATTCGTATTTTTAGAAGACCTAGCTAATACTCCTGTCTAGAAACTGTGATAGTGGATGGATAATGTTAGGAGGTCTTTCAAAGGCCCTAAAAATATGGGGAATAACCTGGACCTGGGGACACAGTGGAGGTCAAGTTATCTTGTTGAAATATATCACATCAAGAATGTGCTGGTAGTAAAAGGTCTATTTAGGCATATCTTATCAATCATAGAAATAAAGCACAAAATATGACAGAATATAATGGTAAGTTCCATTGGAAATGTTAAAAGCAGACTCATTGGTACAACAGCCTATGAAATCAGTATTATCAGGTTGCTATAAATTACGGAAGTAATTTTGTATATATTCTATCACGCAAATTCCTTTTCTGAGTTGAATTAATTCAATAGTGAGGAATATCCCTCTTCATACTCTCCCATATACACATGCACACAAACCTGCTTATTAAATTAAAATGCAATAAAGTCTATTTAAAAAGGATTGCCTACTGAGATGCTCCACTGCATATTTTCAGATGCCTGACATGTTCCAACTTACCTGTGCAACAGTAAGGGTGAGGCCATGAGACACACCTCTTACTATAGGTGGTAGGCTTCCCCTGAAGTCAAATAATTTTGAACCAGCTTTTAAAGTGAGTAATGGCATTGAGAAGTACAATTTGAGTTGTACTAAGTTTAAAACTTTCTGGAGTATATTCTGTATTCAAGTTTTAAAGTCTGATTAAAATTTTTATGAAAACAAATTATGAATTTTTAAATAATTCCATCCTTTTCAATAGTATCCTAAGTCTAATTTAAGCAGTATTATGGTTCTAAAAAAGAAACGAAATTGAGTTATTTGTAGTGAGGTGGATGGACCTAGAGTCTGTCATACAGACTGAAGTAAGTCAGAAAGAGAAAAACAAATACTGTATGCTAACATATATATGTGGAATCTAAAAAAAAATTAAAATGGTCATGAAGTACCTAGGGACAAGACGGAATAAAGACACAGACCTACTAGAGAATGGACTTGAGGACACAGGGAGGGGGAAGGGTAAGCTGGGACAAAGTGAGAGAGTGGTAGTGTATATATGGACATATATACACTACCAAATGAAAAATAGATAGCTAGTGGGAAGCAGTAGCATAGCACAGGGAGATCAGCTCAGTGCTTTGTGACCAACTAGAAGGGTGGGAAGGGAGGGTGGGAGAGAGATGAAAGGGGGAGGAGATATGGGGATATATATATATGTACAACTGATGCACTTTGTTATAAAGCAGGAACTAAGACACCACTGTAAAGCAATTATACGCCAATAAAAATGTTTAAAAAAAAAGAAGTATTATGGTTTTAAAAATATTAATTCAACCTTGTAAACAGTCTCTGGAAAGTAATAATTATGACAGTTGAGGAGGTAACTAAAGTCACTTTCATGAATAAAGGTAGACTAGTTTAAACAAAAAATGAGGACAAACTAGAGTCCACTAAAATGAGATCTATATTCAAATAGTAGATTGAGACAAGTTTATAATTACTACAAATTCAGTGTTGTAGATTTATGGATAGAGCCATGGGTCTAAACTTCAAACAAGAGTAGTTAGACCTAAAATTCGTGAATCACATTGTAAACAAGTAATTAAATTGATACAGGATATTTAATTCCATAAAACAGTTATAATTATTAGTAGTACTGACGTAACTTCAACTACATCTAGGAGTAGAATATTACTAATGATTCTTTTTATCATAAGCAAGTAAAAATTTTCTAGGCAAATAACATTTTTTAAGCCTATTGACACAGCTGAGATATTTGTCCATTATTTTATGATCAACGGACAAGTGATTATGTCCTGAATCTAGACCCATTCAACATGTAGCTCACCTTGTCCAGGCTCTAATAGTGCTGTCCAGAAGAACTTTCTGTGATGGAAATGCTCTGTATATATATTGTCCATATGATAACATGTGGCTACTGAGCACTTAAAATGTGGGTAGTGCAACTGAGGAACTGAATTTTTAATTTTAATTAGTTTAAATTTATATTTAAATAGCCACAGGTGACTACCGGCTACCATATTAAACAGTACAGCTTAGAGGATTCAAAAAGTAAGAGCAAATGTCTTGTTATGTTAGGTCTAACTCTAGTCTGCTTGTTGATTTCCATAAGCATGGTGTTCACAAGTGCTCACAAGAGTGGTCAAAATACCTTTTGTCCTATGGTTTTACCTTCATTCAAAAATATACCAAAAAATATATATATGATTAAATCTATGACAAACAAAAAATGCCATCTGAAAAGACTGTTACTAGTGCTTATAGTGTCAGTACAACTATACTGATTAATGAGGTAGCCTGAGTCAATCTGTCTGTTAGTTCTAGAATGACTAGAATTCAAACTATGAAATACCTGTTCCTAAAAAGTTTTGTCACATTACCTATCATAACACAAGAATACCAATTACTGCATAGTTTTCAGCTCCATTGGTTAAACACTGCAAAAGCATGTCAAACCTTTTTACCTGACAGACATATTTGTTCTTCCATTTGCTCAGCACACACTGACTATTTTGCATCAGCTCCTGAAGGAAACAGAAAAAGAGAGTGCAGTTGGCTATACACATTGTCGTTGCCAGTTAAAGTGCTTCTGATTTGCAAGCAAAAAAAAAGATCAGCATGCCTCACAAAGATGCAACTGTTTTGGAACTCCTCACTGGACAAAAGCAAAGCTATCATCACCAGGAGAGTTGATCCTTTATGAAAATTAAAGCTGTTGAAAGATGTTTTAAAACAGATTTGTTTGTTGCCATTTTTGAAACTTCTGGAAAGATACCTCCAACTCCTTGAGTGAGTCTCGAAGTTTTTCTGGGCGTCTGTTTTTGAGCGTCCATGGAAAATCTCGTGCTGGCAAACAAAACGTGTACTACAGTTAGTTAAACATGGTTTAAAAAGGAAACTCTGCTTAGCAATGTGCCTTAGGAGATTAAAATAAAACACCTCCTTAATTGAAAGGAAGTAGGCTTCATTTCCATCATCAAATGACAGTTTTTGAAAGGCTCTGTCATAAAAACAGGATTTTTACCACAAAACAATCTCCCTGATCAAAATTTTATGATGACAACTAACAAGGCTCAGAGAATCCCTGGGAAAGTTTCCTGGGCCTGTGAATCTAGCACTTAACAGTAAATGACCCACTCTTTACTAAAGAAGTAACATTTTCATATAAATAATTAAAGATTCAATCCAAAAGAAATTCCAAACTGTGCAAGTAGCCTTATCAGATCTGAAAATTCCTATGAGTAAATGAATATAGTGAGGAAAGAAATAAAATTTAAAAAATAACACAGAGAAAATGAATTTAAAATTAAGCATTACACATTTAAACTAAAGACAAATTTGAGGGAAATCCAAGTTTTAACAGATTAGACACTAACAGTGCTCTTTTCTATTTAAAATAATTCTCTTTAAAATCTACACAATTCAATAATGATAAGCCTTTGTTTTGTTTTAAATTAAAAGATAGAATTATTTAGTAGAGTCTCAATGTTAGCCTAAGACAAACTAAAAATAGTTCTGTTTAAAAGAATTAACAGAATGTTAAATTCATCATGATATCTATTTCATCACAAAAACGAATTCATCTCTGAATTCTCCTAAATAATAATTCTAAATGCGTGTGTACATATGTTTTGTATGTATGTACATATAATATACAGTATATATAGGCATTTAAATTTTTATAGAATTGCTATATATCTTATTAAAGCAAATTAATGACATTCTATAAACATAATTTATGAAGTGCAGAGCATATGTAAAAAGTTTTAAAACGGGAGGGGCCACAGCAGAGAGAGGCCCGCATACCACAAAAAAAAAACAAAACAAAACAAAAAAAAAATTAAATGTTAGCTTGATCATTTAAAATGAGAACAAGTAGGATATTCAGCCCCACCTATATTCCAAATAAAACAGTCATATTTTAACCACATTATACTGTAGCCATATTACATATATAACACGTTTATATATTTGAAAACAGGAAAGACTATAGAAAATAAAATGCTAACACTGATAATTACAAATCTTATTCTCTTACAATGGGTAAAACATATTAATAATTTAGGCATAACATGGATAATAAAATGTTATCAGAATTTAAGCATGGTACACTTATTTTAAATATATTAAATAATATAAATATGGTTCATTAAGAAAGTTTGTGTTTACAGAAGCATATATCTCACCAAACAATGGACAGAGATTTCAATGGTCTAAACGAAAAATTCCTAACAATATAATTCTTATTCACATGTTTATGTACCTAAACAATGGGAATTTATAAGAAATTTGTAAGGAATAACATTTTCTATTTGTGCAGAAAGCTTAAAATATGTTTTAAGACTGAATTTTCAGGGCTATTAAAATTCCAGTTTTATAATAATTCCAAAAAAATATAAAGTAAACTTACATTCTGCCAGCTTCTGCTTTTCTTCTAAGTTACCATGCTCTGTTGCTGATATTGTGGCAGAGAAGAGATGGGAAAAAAAAAAAAAAGTGGAAATTATTTTTATTATAATACTTTATATTTTATATGTGCATAAATAATGTATACATGCTATTGAGATTAATAAATATGCTAAACTTTAAAAAAGGCAGTTGAAAAATGCCATAATTTAGATTTTCATTTCATAGAAGATTTCCTAAATTTGTAGTGAAAAGGCTTACAAAGCGCAACAGGTGGGCCAGTATCCTGAGTTTGCAATCTCATCAGATAGGGAACAGAACTGCAACTGAGCCCAGAACAGAAGCTGCTTCAGTCTGTCATCAGAACCATGAAGTCAGCCTATTAGCCACCAAGCTAAGCACACAGGATGCCCACACAAGCCCCACTTCAACAGAGACCAAAACAGGAAGTAACTCTAGCTAGAAAGACCTTTTGGCCCATCATGAAACTTCTGGGATTAACAGGATTAATCAGATAAAGAAAATTGATCACTCACTCAGAAATGCCTATTTCAGATATCAGGTGAGGATCCGGGAGGCCAGCATCAGTGGGACCCATGCATTAACAATGCCCTCTACTGGGACACTGATAAATAAACGAGAATAGACTGTCCAGTTATCAGTCTAATCAGCAGTAAAATGAAAATTTTCAGGTTCTGCTATAGCATTTTCTCAATATTGCTTTATTTTATATAGAATAGATATCAACCTCAGCATTTTTCTGAAGAACTGGAGTAATCTTTCTTGAAATTCTAGAATTCATCTAAGACTCATAAAAACAGAGTTTTCAAGTCAGTATTTTACAGTTTAGAATACAAAGTTTATAAAAATCACTTTAGTAGAACAGATACTTTACCTGGTGGCTCTTTCTTGTCATAATACTGGTAGATCCCAATGTCTCTATCTGTAGAAAGGAAGAAATGACATTAGATTATGGTAAAAAGTTATGGAGAATAAGAAACCAACCCATACTGTACGGCAGGGTCGGTAGGGAAGGGAGGAGGGCAGAAACAATCTCTTTATGTTACTGGAAATAAAATACTTCAAAAGTATCTGGACATGGGTTTATCTATTCTAGGGATATTAAGGAACTGGATAGTTTATCAGTCCAGTTAGAAAAGAATTACACAAAACTAGAATGGCATGAGGAATGAAGTGGTAAAGAACTGACAACAAGGAAGACCAACTTTTTTCTCTCACGCTTCCTCTGATATTTTCACAGGGTGCTACCTAAAGAAACTACCACTAGCAAGGCCAAATGAAATCAGTGGATAGAATTCTGAGCTGTGGCTTTCTCTTCTCTAATTTAACTCGAGTCTAGTAGGGTATTTGGGGGAAATCTGCAGAAAAGAAAGGTTTAGAGGAAGGTGTGGATAAATTATCTGAAGCTTGTTTAGATTAAAAAAACCTTCCAAACCATTCAAATTCGGATGCTTTGCTAAGGTTACAAAAGCAAAGCTAGGCTTCCAAGATGCTGAGAGTGATTTAACCATGGAATCCGTTCCTGCAGTTGAATTACAGGAGAACAAAATAATTGTGTCCACTTTCTTCCTATCTGTGAATTGTGAAATATTTCTTTCTTTGAAGTAACATTTGTTTCCTTCCATGCAAAATAATTCTAGTTACTAACAAAAGGATACAACTATTTCTAAAGAAATGGAAGCAGTGCAGGCTGCCCCCTAGTGACTGACTGCTCCAAACTTTCTCAAACTGAATTGTAAAACTTCCTCAAAAAAGCTATAATTAAATTTTCAAATATAGTTTTCCAAAATAGTCAATCATGCGTACTTACTGAAGCTCTATTTTATTCATCATGGCACTAATTGGGACATATAATTTAAACAATGCAGTTTATTTCTGTTGGTTATATTGAAGATACCTAATAAGGAGTGCCAGGGAAAGGTCATGAGTAGGGCTCCTAGGGTACTGATAATATTTTATTTCTTGACCTGGGTGAAGATTTTATGGGTGTGTTCACTTTTTGATAGTTCAAAACATATCTTTTAAATCTTTACACTTTCAATACATATGTAATACTTTTAATAAAAAGATTCTTAAAAAATCCAAGAACCATATGTATTATGTACACAGGCCATAACCTGTGTACATAATGAATATTCCATCATTCCATGCATCCAAGTATTACAACTCTAGAATAGAACTATGAGGATAATAAGGGGTCCTGAATTCTATGCACAAGTCTGACCTACTGCATTTGGCCCAGAGTGGGGCTCTTAAAACCGAAGCAGGAATAGAAAGTCATCCACATAAGACGCACCTCACATGGAGTGCCAGAGCCTAAGCTGGATGAGGAAGGTGTCCATAGGGAGAGTCAGCCTGACATAGTATGTAAGAACACTAGCAGGGTGAGAAGCACATTCATAGGAGCAATGGCCTTCTGTTGGGTGTTAGAGGCTGAATAAAGTGAGGAGGACATCCACATACAGGGGCAGCCCAACACAGTGTGTCAGAACCTACACGGGGTGAGAAGGACATCCATGCAGGGAAGGGAACTGCCACAGAGACAGAAGACTGTCTGCATACAGGGTGATTTTAAGTAAATAAAATAAAGATATGGAAGCGTCAGGATCCCAGTGAGAAAGAAGTACAAATATAAAAAGAGAGAACATTAGAATGAAACCTGTGGTGATAGATTAGAATTTGAGGTACTGGTATGAACTCATGGTTTTCGATATATTGAGATACAGAAGTGAATGTGGATGCAAGTATGTGTGCATGCATACATACATACATTCCCTAAGCTCTGGCCACTGAGAGTACCTGGGAGCAGTGATACTCCAAGAGCAATGAGTGCACCTAAAGCACACCTTGGCTTCTAGATACTATTCTCCTCTAAAAGGAACCAAGCTCCTTAGAGAATTGGCTGATTCCAGCACTGAGGAAGGGAAAGTATAGTATAATAAGAGCCTGAAAGATCTGTTGTGCCAGAAAGAATGGAAATGCTCAAATATTGACAGGGACATGGCACAAAGACAGAGAAGCCAGCTTGCAAGGGGTCCCACTGGCCAGGGACAACTTAAACATCAAAATAAATAATGGTACTAATGGATTAAAATCATTGACTAAAACAGTACCTGAGCCCATAGGGATAAAATAAATTAAAAATATATTTAAAGTTTAATGAGGAATAAGATATTCACATATTTTCAAGGTACCTCCCTTACAAAATACTAATTAATTCCAAAGAAGAAAGTAACTTTGCAGTGGAGAAGCCTAGAAGACATCATCTTAACCAAGTGATCGTGAACATCATCAATAAAGACACGAATTGAAATTGTGCACCGCCTGTTAGGATGCATTGAGAATACAGCATCACTTCTGGAATATTCCCACCAGATATGCATAATTTGAACCTACTTATGAGGAAACTTCAATGATCTAAATTTAGGGACATACTATAAAATAAGTGGTAAAAAAAATCTTCAGAAGTGTTAAAGTCACAAAAGTTATAAATTTTAAAAAATTAAAAGGATGAAAGATTTGTTCCAGAATTAAAGAGAATAAAGAGACATGATAACTAAATGTAACATGCAATTCTTTTTTTTTTTTTTTAGGTAAGAAGCGGATTGATTTAGAGAGAAACACACTCCACAGACAGAGTGTGGGCCATCTCAGAGGGTGAGAAACGCACCAGGGTATGGGGTTGTCCGTTTTTATAGGGGTGGGTAATCTCATAGGCTAATGAGTGGGAGGCTTATTCCAGCTATTTCAGGAAGAGGTGGGGATTTCCAGGAATTGGGCCACCACCCACTTTTTTGATCCTTATGGTTGGTCTTGGAACTGTCATGACGCCTGTGGGCGTGTCATTTAGCATGCTGACGTGTTACAGTGAGTGTATACTGAGGCTTAAGGTCTAGTGGAAGTCGACTTGTCCACCATCTTGGGCCCATTTGGTTCTAATCAGTTTATGTCATGTCCCTGGGCTACGTCATTCTTTCAAAGGTTGTGCCCTGCCTCCTTCCCTCCTGTTTCATTCCCCACTCAGATATTTTACTCCCATATTCTTATGAGAAGCAGAAGGGCAATGGTCAATCTTCTGTAACTGCTTCAGAGCTGAGTGGGGGGTGTCGACCCTGCCTGTCATGGAGTAAAAATCTCTGGATGCCTGATCTAGGGGCCCCAGAGGCAGGCCAGATCCTTGTTTTAAGTCAGTATGGGCTGTAATCCTCACATAGCCATCATCTTGGTGTGGAACTGTTGTAACTGCTTCCATAGCCTTTCTATGAATCTCCTTGATGATGAAGCACTTTTTGTAACAGCATCAGAGTACAAAAATATCTATAAATGACAAAAGACTTAAAAGCCATGGTTAAACATCTGATTATAGTGTAATCAATAAAGAAAGTTGGTTACAATAACCATAATTCCAAATGATTACATTTAACTTAACATACCAAATAATCCTAGTTAAATATTTTTCTTTAAGATACCTCAGGGGACCTCTAAAGCACCCCAAAGTTAGCTGGAAATCAAAAGATACAATTAAAATTTGATATTTGGGAAGTTTGTCAAAAAGTTTTAAAACACTTGGTCAAATAAGATCATAGGTCACTGTGAGACAATACTTATTCCTTAACCAAAGTTACAAAAGATCTCAAAAGCAAATACAAGTCACTTAAAGGCAAAGAAACTCACACAATCTGTTGTCAAAAGCAGAATTTCAAGAATACTTTGGAGGCAGAAACCAAACCCAGTCTTGTTCTAGCCCATTCCTAACAAAATCCATTTACCCAACTAAATTCAATCCAGTCTTAGAAAATCCTGTTCATGCATAACTCTTTTCAGTATTTTTCATTCTTCACGCCTTCTTTTACTAAAAAAACCCATGTAATTCTGAACGAGAACCATTTGCTATAAAAAATGACATTGGAGGGACAATTGGTGAAACTCTGAGTATTAGATGGTAGTACTATTATCATTGTTAATTTCTTGATTTTGATGGTTATATAGATGATGTGGGACAACACATTTTCTATAGGAAATACACACTAAAGTATTTGGGGGTGGTGAGGCATCAGATCGGAAACTTACTCTAAAATGGTTCAAGAAAAAAAATTCTCTGTACTAACAAGTTTTCTGTAAAAGTCTGTGATTACTTCAAATTAGAATAGCATTTATCAAAAAGACAAGAAATAACAAGTGTTGGCAAGGATGTGGGGAATAGGGAACTCTTCAGCACTGCTGTTGGGAATGCAAATCGGTGCACTCACTATGGAAAACAGTATGGAGGTTTCTCAAAAAATTAAAAATACAACTATCATGTGATGCAGCAACTTCACCTCTGGGTATTTATCCAAAGAACATGAAAACACTAATTCAAAAAGATATAGGTACCATTATATCATGTTCATTGCAGAATTATCTACAATAGCCAAGATCTAAGTGTCCATCAATGGATGAATGGATAAAGACGACGTGGTATTTATACACAATGTACTACTACTAAGCCATCAGAAGAATGAAATCCTACCATTTGTGACATCTTGAATGGACCATGATGGCATTATGCTAAGTGAAATAAGTCAGAGAAAGACAAATGCCATATGACTTCACTTATATGCAGAATCTTAAAAACAAACAAAACACAAACTCACAGATACAGGGAACAGACTGATTGTCAGAGTCAGGATGGTGAAGGGGAAGGTGGGTGAAATGGGTGAAGGGGGTCAAAAGTTACAAACTTCCAGTTATAAAATAAACAAGTCATGGGGATATCATGTACAGCATGGAGACTATAGTTAATAATAATGTATTGCATATTTGAAAGTTGCTAAGACAGTAAATATTAAAAGTTCTTATCGCAAGAAAAAACTTTTGTAACCACGTATGGTGGTGGATGTTAACTAGACTTATCAAATCATTATGCTGTACACCAGAGACTAATATAATAAGTCAATTATACCTCAATTCAAAAAATACTTTAAATGTCAAGCATAATGAGAGCATGTAAGAGGGTTACTAACTTAGTCTAAATGGCAGGGAAGGCTTCTCTAGGTGACTTACTAAAGCTGTGCCCTAAAGAAGAAGTATGACTGCACACAGGTTCAAAGAGAAGAATGCCCCCAGCAGGGAGAACAGATACGCCCTGCTGAAGATCCAGTTGGGGCAGAAGATCTTACTGCCCCCTGGGGCCTTTGTGCACTACTGTCTTTGGTCACAGCATTCATTTCCTTTTTTCTATCATATTTATACACATTTCAATATAATTTGGTTTCTTGATTATAAAAGTAATGTGTTCACTGTATAAAATTGAGAAAATAAGGAAAGAACAAAAAAGTTTAATTTCCTGTATTTCCATTCTTCAGAGACAGCTATTAATAACATTTTGTTGTCTCTCAGAGTTTTTCTCTGAATGTATATTTATTACTAAATAAAAGTCTTACGCTGAAAATGATGTTTAACATTTTTGGTTTTAAATTGTTTTAACTATTGGATAAATATAAAAGATTATATATAATGTTTAAAAACAAAACACAAGAATATATGTAAAATTAAAAACATAAACAAATCTAAAAAAAGAACTTTCATTATATAAGTTCCAGGTGTACAGCATTAAAATTCGACATCTTGCACACTACAAAGTGATCACCACCACAAGTCTAGTTACCATACATCACCATACAGTTGCCCCTTTCAGCCATTTCACCCAACCCCTAATCCCCTTCCCTCTCTGGTAACCACTAATCTGATCTCTGTATCTGTGAGTTTGCTATTGTTTTATTTTGTTTATTCCTTTGTTATGTTTTTTAGATTCCACATAGCAGTAAAAATTATAGGGTATTTGTCTTTTTCCATCTGATTTATTTCATTGAACAAAATACCTTCAAGGTCCATCCATGTTGCTGCACAGGGCAAGATTTCATTCTTTTTTAGGGTATTATTCCATTGTATAAATATAACACATCATCTATATGCATTCATCCATCGATGGACACTCAGGTTGTTTCCATGTCTTGGCTATGGTAAATAATGCTGCAATGAACATGGGGGTGCATATATCTTTTCAAATTACTGTTCTCATGTTCTTTGGATAAATACCCAGAAGTGGAATAGTTGGGTCATATGGTATCTCTACTCTTAATTTTTTGAGGAATCTCCATATTGTTTTCCATAGTGGCTATACAAATTTATAGTTCCAACAACAGTGTGTAAGGTTCCCTTTTCTCTACAGCCTCTCCAAGAAATGTTATTTCTTGTTTTTTAAATAATAGCCATTTTAACAGGTGTGAGGTGGTATCTCATTGTGGTTTTGATTTGCATTTCCCTATTATTAGTGATGTTGAACATCTTTTCATGTGCCTGTTGGCCATCTGTATGTCTTCTTTGGAAAAATGTCTATTCTGATCCTCTGCCCATTTTTAATCAGTTTTTGTTGTTGTTATTGAGTTTATATTTTGGACTTATCAGATATATGATTGGCAAATGTCTTCTCCATATTGTTGGTGGATTCCCTTGCTGGGCAAAAGCTTTCTAGTTTGATGTAGTCCCACTTGTTTATTTTTACTTTTGTTGCCTTTGCTTTTGATGTCAAAAATCATCTCCAAGATCGATGTCAAGGAGCCTACCACCTATGTTTTTTTCTAGGAATTTTAAGATATCAGGTCTTACATTCAGGTCTTTAATCCATCTTCAGTTAATTTTTCTGTATAGTATAAAACAGTGGTCTAGTTTCATTCTTTTCCATGTGGCTATCCAGTTTTCCCAACACAATTTATCGAAGAGACCATCCCTTCTCCACTCTTGTTCTTTGCTCCTTTGTCATAAGTTAAATGTCCATTTATGTGTGGGTTTATTTCTGGTCTCTCAATTTTGTTCCATTGATATGTGTGCCTGTTTTTGTGCCAGTACCATACCGTTTTGATTACCACAGCTTTGTAGTATAGTTTGAAATCAGGAAGGGTAGTACCTCCAGCTTTGTTACTGTTTCTTAAAATTGTTTTGACTACTCGGGATCTTTTGTGGTTCCATACAAAATTCAGAATTACTTGTTCCAGTTTTGTGAAATGTGCCATTGGAATTTTGGTAAGGATTACACTGAATCTATATAGGCATAACTCTTTTACTGCACTTCACTTTACTGCGCTTTGCAGACATTGCTTTTTTGCAAATTGAAGGTTTGTGGCAGCCCTGCACTGAGCAAGTCGACAGGCACCATTTTCCAATACCATTTGCTTAATTCATGTCTCTGTCACATTTTGGTAATTCTTGCAATATTTCAAACATTTTAATTATTATTATTTTGTTACGGTGATCTGTGATAAGTGATCTTTGATGTTACTACTGTAATTGTTTTGGGGCACCATGAACCACACCTGTATAAGAAGGCTAACTTAAGTGATAAATGTCATGTGTGTGTTTTGACTGCTCCACTGACAGACTGTTCTCCCATCTCTCTCCCTCTCTTCATGCCTTCCTATTCCCTGAGACACAACAATACTGAAATTAGGCCAATTGATAACCCTACAGTGGCCTCTAAGTGTTCAACTGAAAGGAAGAGTTGCATGTCCCTCACTTTAAATCAAAAGTTAGAAATAATTGGCTTCCCTGGTGGCACAGTGGTTAAGAATCTGCCTGCCAATGCAGGGGACACGGGTTCGAGCCCTGGTCCGGGAAGATCCCACATGCTGCGGAGCTACTAAGCCCGTGCACCACAACTACTGAGCCTGTGCTCTAGAGCCCACGAGCCACAACTACTGAAGCCCGCGCACCTAGAGCCCATGCTCCACAACAAGAGAAGCCACCGCAATGAGAAGCCCCCGCTCGCCACAACTAGAGAAAGCCCATGCACAGCAACGAAGACCCAATGCAGCCAAAAATAAATAAACAAAAAAATTTAATTTAATTTAATTTTTAAAAAAAGAAATGATTAAGCTTACTGAGGAAGGCATGTTGAAAGTCAAGATAGGCTGAGAGCTAGGCCTCCTGAGCCAAACAGATAGCTAAGTTGTGACTGCAAAGGAAAAGTTCTTAAAGGAAATTAAAAGTGCTACTCCACTGAACACACAAATAATAAGAAAGTGAAGCTTTATTGCTGATATAGAGAAAGTTTTGGTGGCCTGGATAGATCATGCACAACAGTCCCTAAGCCAAAGCCTAATGCAAAACAAGGCCCTAACTCTTTCCAATTCTATGAAGACTGAGAGAGGTGAGGAAGCTGCAGAAGAAATGTTTAAAGATAGCAGAGTTTGGTTCATGAGGTTTAAGGCAAGAAACCGTGTCCAGAACATAAAGGTACAAGGTGAAGCAGCAAGTGCAGATGTAGAACCTACAGCAAGTTATCTGGAAGACCTAGCTAAGATAAAATTAATGAAGCTGGCTACACTAAACAATAAATTTTCAATGTAGATAAACAACCTTCTATTGAAAGAAGATGCCATCTAGGAATTACATAGCTAGAGAGGAAAAGTCAATGACTGTTTTCAAAGCTTCAACAGACAGGATGACTTTCTTGTTAGGGGCTAATACAGCTGCTGACTTGAAGTAGAAGCCAATGCTCACCAATCCTAGGGACCTTAAGATTCTGTTAAATCTACTCTATCTATGCCCTATAAATGGAACCACAAAGCCTGGATGACAGAAAATCTGTTTACAACATGATTTAATGAATAACTTAAGCCCACCGTTGAGACCTACAGCTCAGAAACAAAGATTTCTTTCAAAATATTACTACTCATTGACAATGCACCCGGTCACCCAAGAACTCTGATGGAGATGTACAATGAGATTAATGTTGTTTTTATGCCTGCTAGCACAAGCACAACATCCATTCTGCAGCCCATGGATCAAGGAGTAATTTTGACATTCGAGTCCTATGGTTTAAGAAAAACAATTCTTAAGGCTATAGCTGCCACAGACAGTGATTCCTCTGACGGATCTGGGCAAATTCAATTGAAAACCTTCTAGGAATTCCCTGGTGGTCCAGTGGTTAGGACTCAGTGCTTTCACAGCTGGGGCCCGGGTTCAATCCCTGGTCAGGGAACTAAGATCCTGCAAGCCATGTGGCATGGCCAAAAAAAAAAAAGGATAAGAAAAGAAAACCTGGAAAGGATTCTCCATTCTAGGTGCCATTAAGAACATTCATGATTCACGGGAAAAGGTCAAAATAGCAACATTAACAGGAGTTTGGAAGAAGTTGTTTCCAAACCTCATGGATAACTGAGGGGTTGAAGACTTCAGTGGAGGTAGTAACTGCAGATGTGGGGAAAACAGCAAAAGAACTAGAATTAGAAGTGGAGCCTGAAGATAGGACTGAATTTTGTTGCAACCTCATGAGAAAACTTTAACACTTAAGGAATTGCTTCTTATGAATGATCAAAGAAAGTTATTTCTTGAGATGAAATAAGTCTACTCCTGGTATAAATGCTATGAAGATTACTGAAATAACAACAAGGGATTTAGAATATTATGTAAACTTAGTTGATAAGGCAGCAGCAGGATTCTAGAGGATTGACTACAATTTTGAAAGAAGTTTTACTCTGGGTAAAATGCTATCAAACAGTACTACATGCTACAGAGAAATAATTTGTGAAAGGAAGAGTCCATCAATGTGGCAAACTTCACTGGTGTCTTATTTTAAGAAATTGCCACAGGCACCCCAACCTTCAGCAACCATCAACCATCAACACTGAGGCAAAACCCTCCATCAGCAAACAGATTACAACTTGCTGTAGGTTCATACGATATTTAGCATTTTTTAGCAATAAAATATTTTTTAATTAAGGTATGTATAATGTTTTTAAAGACATAATGCTACTGTACGCTTAATAGATGACAGTATAGTGTAAACATAACTTTTATATGCACTGGGAAACCAAAACATTTGTGACTCACTTTATGAGATATTTGCTTTTTTGGAGTGATCTAGAACTGAACCCACAATGTCTCTAAGGTATGCCTGTAGACAGCTTTGGGTAGAATGGACATTTTAACAAGATTAATGCTTCCAGTCCATGAACATGGAATATTCTTTCCATTTATTTATATATTTTTCAATTTCTTACATCAGCGTCTTGTACTTTTCAGTGTATAGGTCTTTCGACTCCTTGGTTACATTTATTCCTAGGTATTATATTCTTTTTGATGCAATTGTAAATGGGATTGTTTTATTTCTCTGATAGTTTGTTATTAGTGCATAGATATGCCACAGATTTCTGTACATTGATTTTGTATACAGCAACTTTACTAAATTCATTTATTAGTTATAGCATTTTTTTGGCAGAGTCTTTAGCGTTATCTCTATATAGTATCATGTCATCTGCAAATAGTGACACTTTTATTTCTTCCTTTCTGATCTGGATACCTTTTTTTCTCCTCACCTAACTGCTATGGCTAGGATTTCCAATATTATGTTGAATAAAAGTGGTGAGAAAAGACATCTTTGTCTTACTCCTGATCTTAAGGGAAAAGATTTCAGCTTTTCACTACTGATGTTAGCTTGGGTTTGTCATATATGGCCTTTATTATGTTGAGGTAAATTCTGCCTATAACAACTTTGCTGTAAGTTTTTAGCATAGATGGATGTTGAATTTAGTCAAATATTCTTTTCTGCATCTATTGAGATAATTGTACGATTTTTATCCTTCATTTTGTTAATATGATATATCATGTTGATTGCTTTGCGGGTGATAAAACATTTTTGTATCCCTGAATCCCACTTGATCATGGTGCACAGTCCTTTTAATGTATTGTTGGATTTGGTTTACCAATATTCTGTTGAGGATTTTTACATGTATGTTCATCAAGAATTGGCCTGTAATTTTCTTTTTTGTGTGGTGTCCTTGCCTGGTTTTGGTAGTATAAAATGTTTGAATGTTTCCCTCCTCTTCAACCTTCTGGAATAGTTTGAGAAAAACAGGTATTAAATCTCTGTTTTGTAAAATTCACCAGAAAAGCTGTCTGGTCCTCTATTTTTGTTTGTTGGGAGGCTTTTGATTACTGTTTCAATGTCCTTACTAGTAATCAGTCTATACAGATTTTCTATTTCTTCATGATTCAGTCTGTAAAGATTGTATCTTTCTAGGAATTTATCTTCTATGTTGTCCAATTTGTTGGTGTATAATTGTTCACAGTAGTCTCTTATGATCCTTTGCATTTCTGCGGTATCAGCTGTAACTTTTCTTTCATTTCTGATTTTGAGTCCTCTCTCTTTTCTCCTTGGTTATTCTAGCTAAAGGTTTGTTGGTTTTGTTTATCTTTTCAAAGAACCGGCTCTTTGTTTCACTTATCTTTATTTTTGTTTAGTCTCTATTTCATTTATTCCTGCTCTGATCTTCATTATTCCTTCTACTAACTGGGGCTTCATTTGTTCTTCTCTTTCTAGTTCCTTTAGCTGTAAAGTTAGATTGTTTATTTGGGATTTCTCTTGCTTTTTGAAGTAGGCCTATATTGCTATGACCTTCCCTCTTAGAACTCCTTTTGCTGCATCACATAGATTTTGATATGACATATTTCTGTTTTCATTTGTACCTAGGTATTGTTTGATTTCTTTGATGACCCACTGATTGCTCAGTAGCATGCTATTTAATATCCACCTTTTTGTGTTTTTTCCTGGCCTTTTCCTTGTGACTGATATCTAGTTTCACACCACTGTGGCCCAAGAAGTTGTTTAACGTGATTTCAATCTTCTTCAATTTACTGAGACTTGTTTTATGACCTAATAGTGATCTATCCTGGAGAATGTTTCTATGTGTACTTAAGAAAAATGTGTATTCTGCTGATTTTGAATGGAATGTTCTACATTTATCTATTAAGTCAATCTGGACTAATGTGTCATTTAAGTCCAGTGTTTCTGTATTGATTTTCTATCTGGATGATTTATTTGTTGATGTAAATGGGGTGTTAAAGTCCCCTAGTATTATTGTATTTATTTCAATTTTTCTCTGTCTGTTATTTGCTTAATATATATTGGTGCTCCACTGTTGGGTGCAAATACATTTATAAATGTTAATATTTTCTTGCTGGATAGACCCCCTTTATCATTATGTAATGCCCTTCTTTGTCTTTTATTACTGTCTCTGTTTTAAAGTCTATTTTGTCTGATATGAGTATAGCTAATCCAGCTTTCTTTTCACATCCATTCGCATGGAATATCTTTCTCCATCTCTTCACTTTAAGTCTGTGTGTTTCCTTTCAAGAATTACAAGAGAAGTAATTCTCTTGTAGGTAACCAATAGATGGGTCTTCTTTTTTTATCCATTCAGCCACTTTTGATTGGCACATTTAGTCCATTTGCATTTAAAGTAATAATTGATAAGTATATAATTATTCCATTTTGTTAAATGTTTTCTGGCTATTTTTGAAGTTTTCTGTTCCTTTTTTCTTCTCTTTCTCTCTTCCCTTGTGCTTTAGTAGTTTTCTCTAACATTATATTTAGATTCCTTTCTCATTTTCTTTAGTGTAGTTACTATAATTTTTTCCTTGTAGTTACAGTGAGGTTCACATATAACATCCTATTTAAATAGTGGCCTAAAAAAATAAATAAATAAATAAAATAAATAGTGGCCTGTTTTAAGTTGGTAACAACTTAAATTTGAACACATTCCAAAGTTTTATCTTTTTATCCCCCCAACATTTTATACTTTCATTGACACACTTTACATCTTTTTATTTTATGCATCCCTTAACTAATTATTGTAATTTTAGTTAGTTTTACTTCATTTGCCTTTTAACCTGTGTGCTTGCCTTATAAAAGTGATTGATCCACTACCTTTATTATATAGTTACCTTTTCTAGTGAGATTTTTACTTTTGTATATTTTCTTGTTATTAATTAGTACCATTTCTTTTCCTTTAAAATTAAAGAAGTCCTTTCAACATTTCCTATAGGGCCAGTAACAGATTCCTTTAGTTTTTGCTTATCTGGGAAACTCTTCATCTCTCCTTCAATTATGAATGATAACCTCATTAGGTAGAGAATCCTTGGTTGGAAGTTTTTTCTTTCAGCACTTTGAACATGACATGCCACTTCCTTCTGGGCTGTCAAGTTTCTGCTGAAAATTTCTGCTCATAGCCTTTATGGGGTTTCCCTTGTACATAATTAGTTGTTTTTTTCTTGTGCTTTCTGGATTCCCTCTTTACCCTTAACCTCTCCCATTTTAATTATAATGTGTCTTGGTGTGCATCTCTTTGGGTTCATCTTCTTCAGAATTTTCTGGGCTTCCTGGACCTGTTTGTTTCCTTTCCCCAAATAGGGAAGTTTTCAGCCACTATTTCTTCAAATAATTTTTCTAGCCCTTGCTCTCTCTCTCCTCCTTCTGGGACCCCTATAGTCCAAATGTTATTCTGCTTGATGTTGTACCAAAGATCTCTTAAGTTATCGTCACTTTTTTAAATTCGTTTTTCATTTTGTTGCTCTGTGTGGGTGAGTTCCATTGTTCTGTTTTCTAGCCCACTGATTCATTCTTCTACCTCATGCAATCTGCTGTTGAACCCCTCTAGCATATTCTTTAGTTCAGTTATAACTTCTGTTTATTACTTTCTTATATTTCCTATATCTTTGTTGAAGTTTTCACAGTGTTCATCCATTCTTCTCCAGAGCTCAGTAAGCATTTTTATAATCATTACTGTGAGTTCTTTATACACTAGATTTCTTACCTCCATTTTGCTTAGCTCTTTTTCTGAGGTTTTGTCATATTTTTCTAATTGGAATATATTTCTGTCTCATTTTGCCTAAGTCTCTGTGTTTATTTCTATGTATCAAGTAAACCAGTTATTTCTCCCAGTCCTTTCTAAAGTCCTTTCTATTTCTCCCTCTCCTTTCTAAAAGGTTAGAGGGAAAATTTCAAAATGGTGCTCACCTGCACCAGAACTATGAAGGTAGCCTGAAATTACAAAAATGCTTTGGCCAGTGTCTCAGTTCCCAGGGAATGTCTCAGTTGGTTCCTGCCTCTCTGGCAGATGCTTCAAGATTAGTAAGTGGGTCCCCTTCACCTATGGTCCATGTGCTTCTCAGTATGGTGTTTTTGTGCTGGTTTTCAGGTCAAGTGAGTTTGCACGCACACCCTTTAGGAGTGGGTTTTCTGTTCCCTACAGTTCTATAATTTCCCTAGACATATTCCCCATTGGTTTTCAAAGCCGGGTATTTTGGGCACTTGTCTCTCCTGTGCAGGATCTAAGGGTTGGGATGCCTGATGTGGAACCTGAATCCCTCACAGCTCAGAGAAAACATCCATACCTTTTTATCCCTCCCAATTGTGGATTAGTGTGGCTGGGATGTGGATTTTTCCCTTGGCAAGACTGTCTATCTCCTACCTATCTCAATGCTGTCCTTTTACCTTTTGTTGTAAAGGCTCTATTCATCCATTTTCCATATGTAGTTAAATTTATTGTGTCCGTGGGAAGAGGTGAGTTCAGGATCATCCTACGCTGCTATCTTGAAACTCCCCCAAGAACATTATCTTTTACTTCCTCTGTGCCCTTTACTATTTCACTTCCACTCCCTTCCTTCTCAGAGCTATACTAACTTTTGTGTTTATAATCTGATTTTCTTTATAGTATTACCACATATATTTGTCTCCTGAAACAATATATTATTTAATTTAGCCTGCTGTTTTTGAACTTCCCCTGCATGCAATCATACTGTATGTACTTTTCTGCACTTACTTTTTAAACTTTTTGCTCTATATCATATTCCTGACATTCATCTATGTTGCTGCATGCAGCTGTAATTCATTCACTTTCACTGTTGCATACATTTATCCATTCTCCGGATGACTGACATTTGGATGGTTTCTAGTTTCCTGCATTACAAACAGTACTATTATGAACATTTTTGTACGTTTCCTGGTGCAAAAGTTATCAAGGCTTTCACATATCTAGGAGTGGAATTACTGGTCAGTAGGCAACATACATCTTCAACTATACTAGATGATACCAAATTGTTTCCTAAGAGGCAGGACCAATTCATACTTTCGCCAGCAGTGAAATAAGTTCACTTTCTTGTTTTTTTTTCTATTTTCCGACACAATTTCTTTTACTCTTTTGAGTTAAAAAATTTTTTTCTGCTACTTATTTTAATTTCCGCAAGATTAATATAGTTTTCAAATGTTTCCCAAAACATCTATATTTCCTTTCTTGCTGTTCATATTTTGAAGTGAGGCACTACAGAGCTCAATATACATGAATAATGCTTGCCAACTGTTGGGTTTCACTGACCACTCAGGGACCAGGGTATTTCACCAGAGGACCAAGTCAGAAATCAATGTAGATAGGGCTTCTCTCTGGGGCCATGCAGTCTCTCCAGAGAGGAGCCCCTCAGCTTCTTCTTTCATGGAAAGTGTACAGCTGCCTGTGACATTCTCAGATTAAAATTAATCTGATTATAAGAGGATCAAGAGGCCCTCACCCATTAGTATGTAGGCTTTTGCTTCATCCCTGTTTTCAGTTCAGCACCTCTCCTGTCTTCTTCCACTACAGCTAGTTTTGAACCTCCCTAAATTAAGTATTTCCACAGTATGAGAAGTATCTCACTGCTTCGTACATAGATTTTCAACTCCCTTTCTTATCACCCCATGCCACAACCCTATCCTTCCGCAATACCTGACTCCTCAAATAACTGTACCTCTCTAGAGTTTTGAGACCCAAATTGGTTGTCACTGGAATTCTCCATAAACATTTGATATTCAGATTTTTAACCTTTGGTAACTCCTCCATCCCTTGCAAAAACTATTCAACAGAAATTGTCTCCTCTCCTAGTCTTTCAGTCCTTGTAGGTTTATACCCTTTTTTTTCTTAAACATCTTTATTGGAGTATAATTGTTTTACAATGTTGTGTTAGTTTCTGCTGTATAACAAACTGAATAAGCTTTATGTATACATATATCCCCATATACCCTCCCTCTTGCGTCTCCCTCCCACCATCCCTACCACACCCCTCTAGGTGGTCACAAAGCACCGAGCTGCTCTCCCTGTGTTATGCAGCTGTTTCCAACTAGTGATCTATTTACATTTGGTAGTGTATATATGCAGATGCTACTCTCTCACTTCATCCCAGCTTACCTTTCTCCCTCCCCATGTCCTCAAGTTCATTCTCTATGTCTGCGCCTTTATTCCTGTCCTGCACCTAGGTTCATCAAAACCTTTTTCTTTTTCAGATTCCATCTACATTTGTTAGCATACGGTATTTGTTTTTCTCTTTCTGACTTCCTTCACTCTGTATGACAGACTCTGGGTCCATCCACCTCACTACAAATAGCTCAATTTCATTTCTTTTTATGGCTGAGTAATATTCCATTGTATATACATACGACATCTTCTTTATCCATTCATCTGTCAATAGACACTTAGGTTGCTTTCATGTCCTGGATATTGTAAATAGTGTTGCAGTGAACATTGTGGTACATGATTTTTTTGAATTATGGTTTTCTCAGGGTACATGCCCAGTAGTGGGATTGCTGGGTCGTATGGTAGTTCTATTTTTAGTTTTTTAAGGAAC
>NC_041225.1:78521548-78522992 GCF_002837175.3 Physeter macrocephalus
CTTCCTTCACTCTGTATGACAGACTCTGGGTCCATCCACCTCACTACAAATAGCTCAATTTCATTTCTTTTTATGGCTGAGTAATATTCCATTGTATATACATACGACATCTTCTTTATCCATTCATCTGTCGATAGACACTTAGGTTGCTTTCATGTCCTGGATATTGTAAATAGTGTTGCAGTGAACATTGTGGTACATGATTTTTTTGAATTATGGTTTTCTCAGGGTACCTGCCCAGTAGTGGGATTGATGGGTCATATGGTAGTTCTATTTTTAGTTTTTTAAGGAACTTCCATACTGTTTTCCATTGTGGCTGTATCAATTTACATTCCCACCACCAGTGCAAGAGGGTTTCCTTTTCTCCACACCCTCTCCAGCATTTATTGTTTGTAGCTTTATTGATGATGGCCATACTGACCAGTATGAGGTGATACCTCATTGTAGTTTTGATTTGCATTTCTCTAATGATTAGTGAGGTTCAGCATTCTTTCATGTGTTTGTTGGCAATCTGAATATCTTCTTTGGGGAAATGGCTATTTAGGTCTTCTGCACGTTTTTGGATTGGGTTGTTTGTGTTTTTGATATTGAGCTGCATGAGCTGCTTGAATATTTTGGAGATTAATCCTTTATCAGCGGCTTCATCTGCAAATATTTTCTCCCATTCCGGGGGTTGTTTTTCGTCTTGTTTATGGTTTCCTATGCTGTGCAAAAGCTTTTGAGTTTCACTAGGTCCCATTTGTTTATTTTTGTTTTTATTTCCATTTCTCTAGGAGGTGGGTCAAAAAGGATCTTGCTGTGATTTATGTCATAGAGTGTTCTGCCTATGTTTTCCTCTAAGAGTTTTATAGTGTCTGGCCTCACATTTAGGTCTTTAACCCATTTTGAGTTTATTTTTATGTATGATGTTAGGAAGTGTTCTAATTTCATTCTTTTAGATGTAGCTGTCCAGTTTTCCCAGCAGCGCTTATTGAAAGGCTGTCTTTTCTGAACTGTATATTCTTGCCTCCTTTATCACCGATAAGGTGACCACATGTGCATGGGTTTATCTCTAGGCTTTCTATCCTGTTCCTATGATCTATTATTTCTCTTTTTGTGTCAGTGCCATACTGTCTTGATTACTGTAGCTTTGTAGTATAGTCTGAAGTCAGGAAGCCTGAAGTCAGGAGGCCTGATTGCTCCATTTTTCTTTCTCAAGATTGCTTTGGCTATTCGGGTTCTTTTGTGTTTCCATACAATGTGTAAAATTTCTTCTAGTTCTGTGAAAAATGCCACTGGTAGTTTGATGGGGATTGCATTGAATCTGTAGATTGCTTTGGGTAGTAGAGTCATTTTCACAATGTTGATTCTTCCAATCCAAGAACATGGTATATCTCTCCATCTGTTTGTATCATCTTTAATTTCTTTCACCAGTGTCTTATAGTTCTCTCCATACAGGTCTTTT
>NC_041225.1:78525107-78538383 GCF_002837175.3 Physeter macrocephalus
TTCTAGTTCTGTGAAAAATGCCACTGGTAGTTTGATGGGGATTGCATTGAATCTGTAGATTGCTTTGGGTAGTAGAGTCATTTTCACAATGTTGATTCTTCCAATCCAAGAACATGGTATATCTCTCCATCTGTTTGTATCATCTTTAATTTCTTTCACCAGTGTCTTATAGTTCTCTCCATACAGATCTTTTGTCTCCTTAGATAGGTTTACTCCTAGGTATTTTATTCTTTTTGTTGCAAAGGTAAATGAGTGTGTTTCTTTAATTTCTCTTTCAGATTTTTCAACATTAGTGTATAAGAATGCAAGACATTTCTGTGCATTAATTTTGTATCCTACTATTTTCCCAAATTCATTGATTAGCTCTAGCAGTTTTCTGGTAGCATCTTTAGGATTTTCTATATATACTATCACATCATCTGCAAACAGTGACAGTTTTATTTCTTTTCCAATTTCAATTCCTTTTATTTCTTTTATTTCTCTGATTGCTGTGGCTAAAACTTCCAAAACTACTTTGAATAATAGTGGTGACAGTGGGCAACCTTGTCTTCTTCCTAATCTTAAAGGAAATGGTTTCAGTTTTTCAGCACTGAAAACAATGTTGGCCTAAAACTTCCAAAACTACTTTGAATAATAGTGGTGACAGTGGGCAACCTTGTCTTCTTCCTGATCTTAAAGGAAATGGTTTCAGTTTTTCAGCACTGAGAACAATGTTGGCTGTGGGTTTGTCATATATGGTCTTTATTATGTTCAGGTAGGTTCCCACTATGCCTACTTTCTGGAGAGTTTTTATCATAAATGGGTGTTGAATTCTGTTGAAAACGTTTTCTGCATCTATTGAGATTATCATGTGGTTTTTATCCTTCAATTTGTTAGTATGGTGTATCACATTGACTGATTTGCGTATGTTGAAGAATCCGTGCATTCCTGGGATTAAACCCCACTAGATCATGGTGTATGATCCTTTTAGTGTGCTGTTGGATTCTGTTTCCTGGTATTTTGTTGAGGATTTTTGCATCTATGTTCATCAGTGATACTGGCCTGTAGTATTCTTTTTTTGTGACATCTTTGTCTGGTTTTGGTACCAGGGTGATGGTGGCCTCGTAGAATGAGTTTGGGAGTGTTCCTCCCTCTGCTATATTTTGCAAGAGTTTGAGAAGGATAGGTGTTAGCTCTGTTACTTCTTTTTCATTTCTAATTCTGTTGATTTGAATCTTCTCCCTTTTTTTCTTGATGAGTCTGGCTGACGGTTTATCAATTTTGTTTATCTTCTCAAAGAACCAGCTTTTAATTTTATAGATCTTTGCTATCATTTCCTTCATTTCTTTTTATTTCTGACCTGATCTTTATGATTTCTTTCCTTCTGCTATCTTTGGGTCTTTTTTTCTTCTTTCTGTAATTGCTTTAGGTGTAAGGTTAGGTTGTTTATTCGAGATTTTTCTTGTTTCTTGTGGTAGGATTGTATTGCTATAAACGTCCCTCTTAGAACTGCTTTTGCTGAGTCCCCTAGTTTTTGGGTCATTGTCATTTGTTTCTAGGTATTTTTTGATTTCCTCTTTAATTCCTTCAGTGATCTCTTGGTTATTCAGTAGCGTATTGTTTATCCTCCATGTGTTTGTATTCCTTACAGTTTCTTTCCTGTAATCGATATCTAGTCTCATAGCACTGTGGTCGGAAAAGATACATGATACGATTTCACTTTTCTTAAATTTACCAAGGCTTGATTTGTGACCCAAGATATGATCTACCCTGGAGAATGTTCCATGAGCAGTTGAGAATAAACTGTATTCTGTTGTTTTGGGTGGTAATGTCCTATAAATATCAATTAAGTCTATCTTGTCTAAAGTGTCATTTAAAGCTTGTGTTTCCTTATTTATTTTCATTCTGTATGATCTGTCCAGTGGTGAAAGTGGGTTGTTAAAGTCCCCTACTATTAATGTGTTACTCTTGTTTTCCCCTTTTATGGCTGTTAGCATTTGCCGTATGTACTGAGGTGCTCCTATATTGGGTGCATAAATATTTAAAACTGTTATATCTTCTTCTTGGATTGATCCTTTGATATGTAGTGTCCTTGTCTCTTGTAACAGTCTTTATTTTAAAGTCTATTTTGTCTGATATGAGAATTGCTCCTCCAGCTTTCTTTTGATTTTCATTTGCATGTTTTTCCATCCCCTCACTTTCAGTCTGTATGTGGCCCTAGGTCTGAAGTGGGTCTCTTGTAGACAGCATATATACAGGTCTTGTTTTTATACCCATTCAGCCAGTCTGTGTCTTTTGGTTGGAGCATTTAATCCATTTACATTTAAGGTAGTTATCAATATGTATGTTCCTATTACCATTTTCTTAATTGTTTTGGGTTTTGTAGGTCTTTTCCTTCTCCTGTGTTTCCTGCCTAGAGAAGTTTCTTTAGCATATGTTGTAAAGCTGGTTTAGTGGTGCTGAATTCTCTTAACTTTTGCTTGTCTGTAAGGCTTCTGATTTCTCTGTCAAATCTGAATGAGATCCTTGCTGGGTAATCCTCGTTGTAGATTCTTTCCTTATATCACTTTAAATATGTCCTGCCACTGCCTTCTGGCTTGCAGAGTTTCTGATGAAAGATCACCTGTTAACCTTATGGGGATTCCCTTGTATGTTATTTGTTGTTTTTCCCTTGATGCTTTTAATATTTTTTCTTTGTATTTAATTTTTGATAGTTTGATTAATATGTCTTGACGTGTTTCTCCTTGGATTTATCCTGTATGGGACTCTCTGAGCTTCCTGGACTTGACTATTTCCTTTCACATGTTGGGGAAGTGTTCGACTATAATCTCCTCAAATATTTTCTCAGACCCTTTCTTTTTCTCTTCTTCTTCTGGGACCCCTATAATTCGAATGTTGGTGGGTTTAATGTTGTCTCTGGGTCTGTTGTCCCAGAGGTCTCTGAGACTGTCCTCAATTCTTTTCATTCTTTTTTCTTTACTCTGTGGCAGTTATTTCCACTATTTTATCTTCCAGGTCACTTATCCGTTCTCTGCCTCAGTTATTCTGCTATTGATTCCTTCTTGAGAATTTTTAATTTCATTTATTGTGTTGTTCATCATTGTTTGTTTGCTCTTTAGTTCTTCTAGGTCCTTGTTAAACGTTTCTTACATTTTCTCCATTTTATTTCCAAGTTTTTGGATCATCTTTACTTTCATTACATTGAATTGTTTTTCAGGTAGACTGCCTATTTCCCCTTCATTTGTTTGGTCTGGTGCACTGGTGCATTTCTACCTTTCTCCTTCATCTGCTGCATATTTCTTTGCCTTCTCGTTTTGTTTAACTTACTTTGTTTAGGGTCTCCTTTTCTCAGGCTGCAGGTTCGTAGTTCCCGTCGTTTTTGGTGTGTGCCCCCAGTGGGTGAGGTTGGTTCAGTGGGTTGTGTAGGCTTCCTGGTGGAGGGGACTGGTGTCTGTGTTCTGATGCACGAGGCTGGATCTTGTCTTTCTGGTGGGCAGGGCTGCATCCGGTGGTGTGTTTTGGGGTGTCTGTGAACTTACTATGATTTTAGGCTCCTCTCTGCTAATGGGTGGGGTTGTGTTCCTGTCTTGCTAGTTGTTTGGCATGGGGCGTCCAGCACTGGAGCTTGCTGGCCATTGGGTGGAGCTGGGTCTTAGTGTTGCAACGGAGATCTCTGGGAGAGCTCTTTCCGATTGACATTACATGGGGCCAGGAGGTCTCTGGTGGTCCAATGTCCTGAAGTCGGCTCTCCTACCTCAGAGGCTCAGCCCTGACACCAGGCCAGAGCACCAAGACCCTGTCAGCCACACAGCTACTAGCTTTGGAGGGTCTCCTGCAGAGGAGGGGGGCAGCTGTGGCTCACTGCGGGGACAAGGACACTGGCAGCAGAAGTTCTGGGAAGTACTCCTTGGCATGAGCCCTCCTGAAATCTGCCATTATCCCCACCAAAAAGCCTGCAGGCTCCAGTGCTCTAATATCTTTTTAATAGTAATTTGTTTACTCTCATTTTAGAAGAATCGGGGAAGGAGGCAAATGGGTGTTAAGTCCACTTTGTTTAACTGGAAATTCTAACCTTATCCATTTTAAGCAAGCTAAACTTAATGAAATTACAATGACATCATCTGTAATTATATATTTTATATAAAGAAATAATGCTTTGCAAGGTAAACCATTTTCTTAGTAATGATGCTAAAGACATGTAAATAAATCTGTCCTCCTAAATACAAGAGTTGCTTTAGATACTCAGAAAGGAAAAGAGTTTTTTAAAAGATGTTTCCTAATGATATATACTTTATCCTGAAATACTAATAAACATTGTTAAAACACATTTATATTACTCTCTTCCCCGAAAAATGTGAGAGTCAAAAAACATGAATAGGGTTTCCCTGGTGGCTTCTTAGTAATGATGCTAAAGACATGTAAATAAATCTGTCCTCCTAAATACAAGAGTTGCTTTAGATACTCAGAAAGGAAAAGAGTTTTTTAAAAGATGTTTCCTAATGATATATACTTTATCCCGAAATACTAATAAACATTGTTAAAACACATTTATATTACTCTCTTCCCCGAAAAATGTGAGAGTCAAAAAACATGAATAGGGCTTCCCTGGTGGCGCAGTGGTTGAGAATCTGCCTGCCAATGCAGGGGACACGGGTTCGAGCCCTGATCTGGGAAGACCCCACATGCGACAAAGCAACTAGGCCTGTGAGCCACAACTACTGAGCCTGCGCATCTGGAGCCTGTGCTCCGCAACAAGAGAGGCTGCGATAGTGAGAGGCCAGCGCACCGTGAGGAAGAGTGGCCCCTGCTCGCCGCAACTAGAGAAAGCCCTCGCACAGAAACGAAGACCCAACACAGCCAAAAATAAATAAATAAATAAATAAATTTTTAAAAATGAATATAATTGTACCTCTTAGCTGTATGTTTGAAATATTACTTTAATATCAAATAGAAATGCATTTACCATTAGCAAGCCTGCAAATATTTATGAATATAAATCAGTTATTATGAACAATCCCAGGAAAAAATGGAACATTTGTGTATCTTAAGAGGAAACAGATATTAGGCCAATAAAATTAATGTTCAAAGCAGAAAATGTAACTCAAGTTGAAAAAAAATAAGCAGAGTTAACTAAAAGAAATTACTATACACTAGCCAATTTTTCGTTATAAAGAAAATAATGCAATTCCAACTGGAGAATCTAGGCTCTAACCTTTGCTAGTACTTATTTACATTGTTGTAACTTATATTTAAAAAATATTGAAATTAATCCAGAGCTTATTTACCCCCAATGTGTAAGGTATTCTTCAAAGACCACAGGTGCAGTTCAGTCAAGCAGAAAGACATCTGATGGCAGAAGGAATCTCTGTCCTGTTTAAAAAAATAATTAAGAAGAGGTGCCAATTAATTATCTTCTATTGCCAATAAAACCAAGATCCCTTAGAAATAATAAAAAGAATCACTTGCCGCTACTGATATTTGAGATATGGTTCATTAGAATAAACACACTTTAATGTATCCTTAGTTAACCACCCAGAAATGAACTCTAGAAAATGGAAAAAAAGCACTTCTTTTCCTACATTTAGTATATCATCACATTGAGAAATGTAGTAAGAAGAATATATATATTTGGGTTTCCAATAATATACGTTTGATTTTTAAGGCTCTGAGTATATTTAGAATTATTTAGCACTTAAGCATTTTTTAAAAATATTTTTAAGGAAAAGAAACATCTGTTATGTAGTTAGTAAGTACAAACACATTTTGTAGTCTACCTTTAATATACAAAGCAAATAGTTACAATCTCCCACATACTAAGAGGCTAATTAAAGTGGAATTTTCAAGGTAAATGATATATAGTTATTATTATAGGAAACATATTTACTTAGAAGTAAACTGTGTGAAACCACATTAGCATTCAGATTAGTTTGTTAATCTGCATGTCATGATAGATCCAGATAGTCTACTCTGAGTTACAAAAAAGAGATAGCAATAATGTACATCTTATATTTTCTCCCAGTTTTAACAGCACGGGCTAGTGATGGTTATTATTAACACTTTCTTTTATTATTTCCAACAAACTTCTGAATAACAAAAAACGCTTGAAAAATATTTTAAGACATCTTTCATATGGAGGAAAAAGTCCTCAGCTTCTTTAACATTCAGAGTGACTAAAAATATTTTCCCATACTATTCATATAAGTGATAATCCAAAATAATTTTAGACATAATACAAACTTTGTTGGTCCTTCCTTCACCTTTACATTTGACATCAATGGACTTACAATCATCAAGAATCAGATGCATGTTCAACTAACGACACACAGTGTACTAATTATTGAAATGGCAGAGTGAACAATTTCACAGCGTAAAAGAAGGGCTCAACCCTGCTTGGAATAGCAGGGCTCTGAGAAAGCTACAGACAAGTTGTAAAATGTCAGCGGGACCTCAAAGAAGCATAGGACTTCACCAGTTAAATGATGATAACAACAGATAATACTTACTATGCACCTACGTTGTGACACGCAGTCTTCTAAAATTTTATATGTATTAACACAATCTTTATAGCTACTCTTTGAAGTAGTACCATTACTCCTATAATGAGGAAACTAAGGTAAAGAAAAGACATATAACCAGCAGGTAGTGGAGGCAGGCTTTGAATCTGAACAAATCTGAAATCTCTGGTTTCAGAGTCTGTGCTGGCAACCACAGCACACTTACTGATTTGGGGTATACAGAGGTGTAGGGAGGGTGTACACAGCAGTTTGAGTAAAAGGACAGTGGTAGATCAAGATGCCTGGTGGAAAATGATAGAAAAATGAAGTTGAAAAGGGTAGCAAAAAAAGGCTATAATAAATAGCAAATTTTGGACTGATCTGAATTTACTCTCTTCCTTGTACTAAAGTGCCTTAAAAGGTTAGAGATGAAACAAAGGACCCTTCGACCTCCAGATGTGCCCTCCTCTAATCAGAAGCTGGCTGTCACTGTATATAGAAATGGGGAAGATGAGCTTGTGGGCTCATTACTATGAAGGATGCAATTCCTTACTAATAGGCAGTAGAGAAAAAGGTATATTAAGCTAATTTGTATTTTTCAATTCAACTGAGTATTATCTTTCAGAGTTGTCACTTGCGAGTGACTCTAGTGAGGCTGCCATCACTCAAAATATTTCCAAAGCTGTGTTCTTTGGAATTGCTTTCAGTTAGTTTCATGAGACTTATTCAAAATTATTACTTTATAGTTGTACTTTTTAAAAAATTAAAATACTTACTGTATTAGAATATGTAAACGGTGGCCTAGTCATTTGAATGGGTGAGCTCTGTAATGTTTGTTTAAAGAATCAGTTAATAAATTAAATAAATTTTGTATTTATTAAGCTTAATGTGTGGATTCTAGACTCTAACTGCCTGGCTTCTTATTCTAACTTCTCAGCTTACTCACTCTGCACAAGTTCTCCCAGCCATAAAATGGGTATAATAAAGTACTTACCCTCAAGACTGTTTTGAGGGTACCTTTATTCAATTACCTTATTATTGCTGCTGTTTTTGCTACTGCTATTACTCAAATGTCTAGCACTTTGCAAATTTATATGGAAAAAACAAAATAAGTATTAAATATGATCTCACCTTATATAGAGAGAAATGAATGAATACGTATTTACAATAGTGGTTTTATGAAGATATTTTATGGAGAAATTTCTACGCCAGAGGAAGTACTGATTTAGGACATGCAAATGCATAAATACTTCACTAGGAATACAGAAGAAAGGATGTGATAAAACAGGTGCCTACTTCTTCTGACACTGAGCATTAAAAGTCACAACTTCTAGACAGTATTAGAAAAGAAAAACTCACATTCTTCAATTTAGTGTTGATTCAGATACCAATAATTAGAACTTATGACAATTCAGACAAAGGCAAGGCTGAAGTTTACCTGTTAGTAGCTACATAATAAGGTTTCATCATGCAAATTACAGATAAAATTTTATAGCCAAAGCCAGAAGGCCACATTTTTACTTAAATATCAAAAGAAGACTGCACTTGAAATGCTATTTTTCAGTTTAAGTCAATTAATAAATAAAGAATTTGTCAAAACATTCCCCAGATAACAGAAATGGAGAGTGGATCATAGCTTCTTTTTAATCCATGCTGGCTATTATTTATAAGAGGCAGAGAAGCTTTTAAGTTGAAAACCAATAGGTCTACTGTGTATCTTTACTAAGTTTGAAAATCCCAAGCTACTCAGAAATTATGGAGTTTGGAGGAGAATAAGCAAACTGACATCTGTGGAGAGCGTCAAATGTCAAGTAAAAAGCCCTTGACCCTTTGCACTTGGACATAAGGGGAAATTCTGAGAATAGTACAGTGTAGAGTCTATGATCTGGACTTGAAAACAGGACTCATTTGTAGTTTCATTGGCGGTGGGGTCGGGGGGACTGAGAAAAATGCACGTGGTAGTTCTAAAAATGCCCCGATGTATATAAACAACGCTGCTCTAGTTTCCCACTAAATAAAAAAATAACAGGAGGAAAAGAAGAGAAACATTCTGCTCTATAAAGGACTCCTGTAGCCCCTGGAATATTTGGTTTAAGGGTCATGAAGTAGCCACTGGGGCTGGTGCCCAGTAGAACGTAAGCAGGACTGGTAGGCCTTCACATTAATGTACTCAGAGTGGTGGTATCCAAAGTGGGATCCACACCCAGCAAAAGTAGACACAGCGGCAGCAATAACGAGTTGATGGAGCAGTTCTAGCAAGTGCGGCAAGTGAGAAGGAAATGGCCAGTGTCCATTAGTAAATGATTCAACTTATTTATGAACACATGTGACAACTCCTGCAGGCTCCCCAAAATATGTGTGATTGAGGAGGCCTTGCAGGGTCATGCATTAGCAGGCAGGCAAAAGATAGTCAAATGTGGGTTATTCATCCTTCTTTTCCTCTGAACTTCAAATATCTGCTAATAAGACGATATATAAAGTTAAAAAGAATTAATGTAGTACATTTTTTAACATTTGTAAAAATCTGTAATTACTAGATGGCCATGGTGGGAGGGGACCAAATCAATAACCTTTTTAGTCCTCAAAATGTTATGCCATCTTTTACACCGTGCAAGTTTTTGAAAGACGCAGACCTTTGAAGGCCTTGCATCTTTCTCAAGAATGCCACCAGGTAAAAAGAATGCTGTAGGGCTTCCCTGATGGCGCAGTGGTTGAGAGTCCGCCTACCGATGCAGGGGACATGGGTTCGTGCCCCGGCCCGGGAAGATCCCACATGCCACAGAGCGGGGTCCGTGAGCCATGCCCGCCGAGCCTGCATGTCCGGAGCCTGTGCTCCACAACAGGAGAGGCCACAACAGTGAGAGGCTCGCGTACCGCAAAAAAAAAAAAAAAAAAAAAAAAAAAAAAAAAAAAAATGCTGTAATTTCCTTGTTTGAAAAATCTTCCCGAAGGAAGCAGTCAAGACTGAGCTCGTATTATTCAAATATTGTATTAATGCATATATAGTTGTTTTGAAGGAGGAAAGAAAATTTCAGTAGAATTCTGGACTCTGCATTTTGGGAGGGGGCGTGGGCAGGGATTAAAAAGGTAGTGAAATAGAGAGTGCCTACCAAAGTGGAGAAATATTGCCCCACTCAGTGCCCTTATGCATTTCTCTGGGGATAAAACCCAATACACATGACCTAGAACTAGACCAAAACTAGTTATATAAGGCAAAAATGAATAAAAGAATGAATGACTAAAAAATACAGCAAATTTTAATATTGAATAGGAAAAAGAATTAGCCAAATGAAAAGAACAGCAGAAGGGAAAACCTAAACAAAAAATTGCCCTTAATTTTTCATTTAAAATATCTTTTTAACTTTTTCAATTTTCTGTTTAATTTTATAAGGCAGTTGATGACAGTCTCAGATGTGTCAGAAGGCCATTCTAAATCCAAATGTCCAGTCTCCATGACAGAATAAGGAGCACGATTTAAACTGAGCTTGATCTAAATCTTGATTTTTCTCGTGTAGGAGGGAGAATCTATGATAGCCCAAATTTTGAGGACAGAGAAATGGAGGATCTTAGCCTTTCTCACTTTCTAGTTACATCCTCAAAAGCTTTAAAGTCTTCCTTCCAAAACAGATTACATTATAATAAATATTTATTTGCCTTAAGATTAATTGTTACCATATCGGTAAATTTTAAGAAAGTATCACAGAAAATAGAAACCATTGCACTAAGATGCTGTGACTTTTTTATACTTTTGATAACATTATTTTGGAAAAAACATTTAGAGGTAAAGTTGACGTGCCACTAAATAAATCTTCAGAATATTTGTCTTCCCTGGTTTCTGAAGTCAGCTATTTTGACTGCTTTGGAAAGGAGAGGAAGCCTGAGGGCAAATAAAACCCTAATGTAAAACATAATGGGATAGAAAAATTAACTAAGAGAAGAAGACATTGCCATAGCTTAATAAAGATGAATGATACCATGGTGCCAATGAGACATTTAAAATGAGATGTGTATTAGCAAAATACCTCAAAGAGCCTAAGGAAATATTTCTTGGGCATAAAGTTAGAACATATACTTGCTATTTATTATCAATAGACTTTCTGAGGATTATCTATCTATTTACCAATTTAAAATGTACAAAATTAAAGACAACTAAATAGCACAAATTTAAAAGAAACCACTAGTTGTATTAGGTGTTCTAGTCATAATTAGGTAATTTCAAAATTACCTAAAATACAGTGTATTCCCCCACAATCCCTTGTCTAATGCTATCTACATAAAATTACATTAATTATCTGTTAAGATATGCATGAACATATTTAATCAATGTCACATTATCAGAAATAAAGATTTCTGAAATATTCAACACTAAATCAAACAATCATGCAATGATAAAGTTTGTGTAAAAGGGCAGGAGTCTCAAACAGACCTCAAGCTTAGACTGAACATACTTTAACAAAAGACTAGATTAGTAGGTACACTGGGTAATTTGTACCTCAGTGAGTCCTATGATATCTAATCATTAATTAAATATCACAAATACTTTGAGCACCTTAAGTGTTTGACATTTTACTGAGTCACAGATACAGGATTTATAAATCAGGGTCTCTACTATCAAATAGCTAAAATCTAGTATAGCAGATAAAATAATCACAAAAACAATATGAAGTTTGTGATAAGTGCTAATTTAGCAACATAAACAAAGGGCTGTGGGTGTTCAGTAGATGTTCTAGTTTGATAATAAAGAAATTCTCTTATAAAGTAGAGGACATTGAAGAATTCTTAGATTTTGATAAAGGGAGAGAGAGAAAAAGGAGGGAACAATATACAAAAACATAAACTAGACAGAAAGATGCAAGGCATATTTAAGAGGTAGTAAGCAATTGGTTTGGTGCACAAATAGAAGAGATAAATCAGGGCCATACTAAGCAAGTCTTTAAATGCCAAACTTAGGAATTAGGACTTTATATCTTGTTAGGTGGCTACTGAGAAATTATGAATAGTTTCTGATCTGGTAAGGTATTTTAGAAACAGTAATCAACAGATCAGAATTGGTGCTGGAAGATTAACTTTGTAGATGGGAATATTGGAGGGATTTTTTTATACAAGTGATCTGTTAGAAAGGTAATAAAGTAACAGGCAACATCAATATTTAGCAACAAGGACTTGAATTGGGATGGTGGAATTTGGAATGTAAAAAAAGAATCAGATTCATTTGAATAAAGTATCAAAGGCATATGGGAACTGATGAATTGTGGAAGTGAAGAAGAAGGAAGAATCCGGAGTGACCACCATGAGATAGGGATCTGGTTACTGTACAGACATGACCCTTGCCTTGAACATGGCTCTAGTGAGCCAACATGCCTCCATCATCATGTGCCAGTAAAAGAGTACCAGCACATTCTGTTCACAACGACTGACTCAACTACTCAGCGAACAACCTCAATTTTCCTAGCCACTGACCTGGCCACTCGGTCTCCTGCTATACTTTAGTCTTGCCTTTCAGTTTGTAATCTGGGTCTTCCTCTTCCTTAGACTGTGATTCAGCTTCTTCACCCTGGCAAAGGACTCAAATACCACTGTTCTGGCCACACCTGGTTCCCAGGAACCCCTTACCCAGACCTGTTCCCACCTGGTTTATCCTAGTTTCAAGGGCAGGACTTGGATTGAAACATACATAGAAACAGGTCAGTCTAGAAAAGGAGCAAGTTTTGTTGTCAATAAACTGAATTTCAGACACAGTGGGAGTTTAAGTTATAAGGGTTGATATGAGTAGAAATGTCTAGCTGATAGCTAGAAATATAGAAAGGGGGTCTGGACTATATAAAAACTATTTTGGAATTTTCTAAATAGAAAGTAAAGCTAAAGCTACTGAAAAAGATCCCAGAAGAAAAATAAAGTCAAGGATAGATATTTTGGTAATTCTCCAACAAGGAGACATGGAAAAGACAGACTAAGCCAATATAGTGCCAGAAAAGGCATGGAGGAGAAAACGGGGTGTGTTTTTAAGTGGTTATATAGTGATCAAACTTGTTGTTTCTGAATTTTAATATAGAGATGACCTCATCATGGTTTAATGAGAAATAGAGTTTTATCAAGGACACAAAGATTAAGTCTTCTAAAGAAGGTGTGATTCTACTGCTCTAAACGCTGGGCTCTGAGCCCAAATGCCTTAATTCTAACCATGCTGTAACAAACGTACCCCGAATCATTCAACCTCTCTGCCTCAATTTCCCCACCAACAAAAACAGGGATAATGATATTGACCTACATTTTTAAGACTGCTGTAAGGATTAATTAATTCTGTATAATGTTCTGAAGATGAAAAGCACTGAACATTATTAGTGGGCATTACATAACTAATTGCCTATAACACTGAAAATGTTATCCTTAAATTTTACTCAAACAATAGTTATCAAATAAATGTCCTAGCTTCCTTAGTGACATTTATCTTCAAATGTTATTAAATTATTATTTTAAATATATCTAGATCTTTTCTATATCATGTTATCTCATAGCATATAAAGATCTAGATCACTTCAGAAGTCTAGAACACCTTTTCAACCTAAATATTAAACGTAAATATTTGGAACATATTTATCTGATAATGAGCACCCACTGTAATTAGTCAATAAATGCTAAAAGGTAATAAATACTTCAACTTACAAAACTTTAGATTTAACAAATAACACTAAGCAATGAAATGGTAGGAGCGAAATGCAAAAGAACAGAGCAGTGTGTTAAAAATACCATCTATCATGTCCTTATTTTTTTTTTTTTTTTGTGGTATGCGGGCCTCCATCTGC
>NC_041225.1:78538445-78551845 GCF_002837175.3 Physeter macrocephalus
GTGGCCTCTCCCGTTGCGGAGCACAGGCTCCGGACGCGCAGGCCCAGTGGCCATGGCTCACGGGCCCAGCCGCTCCGCGGCACGTGGGATCCTCCCAGACCGGGGCGCGAACCCAGTTCCCCTGCATCGGCAGGCGGACGCGCAACCACTGCGCCACCAGGGAAGCCCATATCATGTTCTTATTTTTAAAACAAGCTACAGAACCTAAAAGCATACAAAAAATGAAGAGAGAAACTTCAAAATCTATTAGACACTCTGTCTGGTCTTTAGTGTCCTCTTGGGTTTTAAAATTATAATAGTAATACATGCTTATTGTTTAAAAAAATGCAAACAATGCTGAAGTATTTGATGTTAAAACAAATGTGTTCCCTTCCCAGAGGCCCTCCCCACTCTGAAGGGAGCCACTACACAACATGGCAGGTGGCCTTCCAGAACTTCTTGAGGTACTTACAGTATGTCCACACCAACATTGACTTGTTTTGTATTTTAGTAAAGACAGGACTTTACTCAACAATTTGCTTTTTTTCACTGACTACCACAGCATGGATATCCTTGTTAGCATATAAAGATTTACCTCATTGTTTTTAATAGCTACCAGATGTTCCATTGTATACTGATCATAATTTACTTAACCATTCCTTTAATGAACACAATTGTTTCTTCTTTTCATCTTACAAATAATAATACTATGAAAATATACGTGCACACCTTACATTTTAATAGGTACTGCCAAACAGGCCGCCAAGATGACAGTACCAATTTACATTTCCACCAATAACATGACTACCCTTTTCCCTATTTCCTCAATAACATGGAACATTAACAAAGTTTTTAATTTTTGCCAATCTGGTACGTGAAAAATGGATTCTTGTAGTTTTAAGTTTCATTTTTCCATTCATTAAAGGGATCAAACATCATTTCATGTATTTTTTTTAACAATCTTGTTTCTTCTATAAATTACCTGTTCCTAGTTTTTGCCCATCTTTCTATTGAGTTCTCTGTCCCATTCTCTGTGCATTAATATTAAACCTTGGTTACATACATTAGACATATTTAATTCTTTTAAAAATTTTTCATCAACTTTATACTTGAAGAAAATAAGAGAACATAGAATTCACGTTTTTTTTAAATTGGGCATAACACCACAGAAAACTCTCTGAACTCAATTCAGCTAGTGCTGTGCAGAGTGTCATGGCCAGGGTGATTCTTCATAGCTGCTAACAATTGGTCAGGTGATGTTATTTCTAGATGACGCAAATGGTAATAGATTCCCGTTTCAAGAGAAACTGTGCATCATACTTTCTTAAAGAGGTTAGAAGAAATTCTATGCCTAGAAAGGATAGTAGGAGTCTCCTCATTTTCCCAAAATAAATTATGGCAAAAATCTTTATAAATCTCCTGTTATACTTAAATTTGGAAAATATTTCTCTAGAGCATTGTTCAAACTGTTTAATTCACTTAGGTAAATAGATCATGTCAATTTAACATTTTCTGTACTGTAAGCAGTTTTGACATTTGGACAGTTCATCAATGGCTTCCTCATTGTGGCCTGCTTCCTCCTCTTCTTTCTACTCATTACATGCAACAAATTAAATTTCACTAATATTTAAAGATCAGTGTTGACCTTTGCATAGCCATTTTCTAGGTTCCTGTTAATACAAACATCTTGTTTGCTGATGCTCATTTCAAATATTTTGCTGCACACAATTTTCCATTATTCCAAAGAGACCTGTATCTAGTTGAAGTGAATTTTTTCCACAATTTGCAAAATAATCACAATGGCTTATATCAGGCATTTTAGGGAAAGAAGTATGCTTGCGTAAGCAAATAATAACAACAACCATAAAATAATCTTTGCTCACCACAACCTCCAACATATGTACCCACTTTCTGATCTTCAAAAATATGGACTTATTCTTCTTTTAAGGATGTATCTCAACTACAACAATACAAAGAAAGGGAAAACAGAAATGTGAGAAATGTGATCATGATAAGTAATTCTAGATTGTAATTCCATAAATATAGTTTTATGCTACATTTGAATATATAGAAAGAAATGCAACTTTGAAGAGAAAATACACTGAATTTCAAGAGTAATTCCTACAAAGATGAGTTAAAGACAAGAGAACACTGAAATGCTCTTATCTAAACCAATGTTAACTGCTGAAATAATTTGTCAGTTTAGAGTTACTGTTTTAAAAAGCATATAAATCAAACACTATTGCAAAGTGAGCAAGAATGAAAAAAGAGATCCTTTCTCTTCCAACAGGAAAGACAGTGAAAAATCCTGAAGTGGCCCGCAGCTATATCACCTTAACCTTGTCAGATTTCACTTGTCAACACTTTGATGACAGATTGCCACCCGCTCCTCTAAAAAACAAATCCTAGTAACTGATGAAAGAGATGGCCTCTTATAAAAAGTGGAATATTATCTCATGCAACTTGATAGTTATATACTTTAAAATCTTTTTTTTTTCCCAAAAGAGACTTGAAAAACATTTTCTGTGGCTTTTATGAAAACTGAGAAGCTAGAGAACCCTCCCAATGTGGGGAACTAAATGGTGATTTAAAATACCTACTAAATGCACTTTATATTCACTATTTCATTTAATTCTCACAGTAACTCCCTGAAATTGCATACTAAATTGTGTTTGTGTACATAAAAGTATTTTTATGAGCAGGGGATAGCAGTTTTTCCAAGGAGTCCATTTACACACCCCTGTCTCCCATCAACTCTGATGAACTCTAAACCTCTTAATTTACAGATATGGAAACTGAGGTGTAGGGTGGTAAAGTAATTTGCACAAGCTCAGTCCGCTTGCTAGAACAGGACTAGAATTCCTGTCCATGATATCTGTGTGGTGCTCATTCTACTTTACCTCCCTTTGGCTAATGCTGTGCTAAATAGAGCCTTTTAGTTAAGCTTCTGCTTAAGCACCTGAGACAGGTGTCAATTTAGGCTTGTATAATTAATCCATGGCGAAAGATATACATAGATGGAAACTATTTTCTGGCCAAATTTACTTTAATTTATTTTTCTTAAGAAAGCCCTTGGGGGAAGTTACTTGAATGACTATTTAAGGATTATTTTTAATTAGTGTATCAGTAGCTCATAAGTAAACTGATGTACCTAAAACATGATTATAATTGGTAGTTCTTAGGCACTAAAGAATAGTCACACTATTTGCTTAGCAAACTTCATAGATAATATAAAATTAAGCTCCAACATGAAATAGTAATGCTTTATGGATGAGTGCTAAATAAACTAACATCTTTTTAAGTTACTATACTATATCAGAGAAGCTTTATTTCTACTTTGACTTCCCTTATTTGGTAGCAGCTCTCACTAAGTTGTCAGGCCCTCACTCTCTATGACAAGTTCTTAATAAAATGTAAACAAGCCCTAAATGCTCACAGTTTATAAGAGTTTTGTGGTTAATCTTTTTATATTGTGATTGGATCTTCCTTCATACTCTTTCTTCTCTGATTGGTTATTTTTCACCTTTAGTAATAGTGTATCACAGCATTATTACTTATATAATATTTTTAGTATTTTGTTTCACTGGTTGAATGGAGAACCAAAGTAGTTCATTCACGAAAGAACAGCCTTTTCTTATTGAAATGAAGGCCTATGAATAACCGCCAAGGTCCCCCGAGAGGGGATCAATTTCACCTTAACATATTTAACACAGGCACATATCATCAGGGCTTAGATGTTAATAATCCTTTAATGCAGTAGGAAATTATTACCTGATATTTAAAAATCAGTAGAATAAAAATAAAAAACAGAAGACTCTAGATCATGATCATGTTTTGCCCTAAAACCCGAACAAATCATGGATTAATAAAAAATGTTTCCTATGCTTTTAAAACTATACTATATATTTTAAGTTATCGGAGAGTAAGCGGGATAATTATTTGAAAATATGTGGCAAACAATAATTATTCAATAAATGTCAGTTTCCTTTTCCTGAATATTCAGTATCCCTAGATTCTGTTTTCACTAATACCTAGGGAAAAATATTTTAATTATTTTAGCATTTATCATTTCATCTTCTAATTATTTTTAGTTTGGTTCAACACTAAGTGCCAACCAGGGTACCAGGCACCATGCTAGGCATTCAGAATATGAAGGAAAAAATACAAGTACTTGCACTTGAGGAGGGCACGACTTAGTGAGGGATGGGGGTAGTGGGAGGATAAAAACAATGAATACGATTACATCAGAGAATAGCAAATAAAATAGAACCTTGTCAAAGGAAGAAAGTACAGAAAAGGGAATTGTTAATTGAGGCAGCTAATGCAATCTCAATCACAAAAATAGAAATTATATATCCAATTTCAGAACCTAAGACCTCTTCAAAGAAAATGAATGACTAGCATATAACCCAATCACATGAACATAGTGTATTTCCTCAATTCCAACATCACCATAATTCACATCTGATGGTTTCTGAACTGGTATGTATCTTGTAATCATTGTTTCTATTTAATATAGTGTTGCTTTGATATTTCTCTATCAAAACATTCTTGCTGGGAAGGGAGATCAAGATGGCAGAGTAGGAGGACATGGAACTCACCTCCTACCACACACACATCGAAAATACATCTATGTGTGGAGTAATTCTCACTGAAAACTAGAGATATGCAGAAAAGACTTTTGTACAACCAAGGCTATAAGAAGGAGCCACACAGAATCAGGTAGGAAGGAAAGAGGAGTGATCAGGTTGGGACCTGTGCCCCTGGGAGGGAACACAGAAGAGGGTGGAATGTAACAGCACAGATCCTCCCTCAGGAGTGAGTGGTTTGAGCCACATATTGGGTACCCCAGCTGTGGGATCTGACACCAGGAAGGTGAATTCCTTTGGCTGGAGGTTGGAGGGCTGTTGGGACCAACAGGAAGGCTGTAAGAAACCTAGAATCTGCTTGTAAAAAGTATGCATACAAAAGTATGTTTTGTTTACTCCCAAAACAATGTGGGAAAAAAAAAACAAGATTAAAACTGCACGAGATTCTGGCCACTTTCCCACAACCACTCCAGTGCACACCCCAGCCTGAGCCCAGTGCCCACTCCACCTAGCTTGCTTGGCTCCACACAGGAGTGACGGCTGCCACAACCAAGGAGAGTGCTCAGCTGTGAGGGACAGTGCCAGCTCAGACCCCTCTAGCATCTGAACTGGGTGGGGGCAGCCATTACTGGTTTTCAGAGGCAGAGAGCACATCAGAGGTGGTCCCAGACTCTAACTGTAGCCAGGGCCACCACAGCCCATGCCCAGACCTATACTGAGCACCCATAACTGCTCTGTTGGCTCTGAGATGCAGCTCCACACTTGGGCAAGGGTACTGGTGCTGGAAGCGGAGAGAACACACACTCCCTGACCCTCAGGGCTTCTACTACAGCAACTTGGGACCTGTCCCTGTCCCCAGTAGGGTGGTGTTGGCCACTGAACAGAGGAGAAGCCCCAGGTCACACCTGGCTCCAGCCCCACCTCCTACCAAGGTTATAGCTGCCACTACACCCTGGGGAAAGACATGACTTGTGCACACATCAAATCTAGCTCTCCCGCCAAAGCCACTGGGCACACACAGATTATATAGTGATGCTCCCACATAAGGACATGGCTTCAAGACCTCAATAAGTATCTGTTTCACCTAAATTCATAGAGACAAAGAAAATTAAGCAAAATGAAAAGACAGAGGAAGTGGTTTACTTGAAAGAGCAAGAGAAAACACATGAAAAAATTAATGAAAAAAAAAATTTACCAGATAAAGAATCCAAATTGGGCTTCCCTGGTGGCGCAGTGGTTAAGAATCTGCCTGCCAGTGCAGGGGACACAGGTTCAAGCCCTGGTCTGGGAAGATCCCACATGCTGCAGAGCAACTAAGCCCATGCCCCACAAATACTGAGCCTGCACTCTAGAGCCCACGAGCCACAACTACAGAGCCCGTGAGCCACAACTATGGAGCCCACATGCCTAGGGCCTGTGCTCTGCAACAAGAGAAGACAATGCAACAAGAAGCACGTGCACCGCAATAAAGTGTAGCCCCTGCTCACCTCAACTAGAGAAATCCTGCACACAGCAACGAAGACACAACGTAGCCAAAAATGAATAAATAAAATAAATAATTTTTTTTAAAAAGAAGAAAAAAAGAATCCAAATCATTAGTAATAAGAATGCTAACTGAATTTGGGAAAAGAATAGATGAATACAGTGATAATTTAAAGAAGGAAATAGAAAATATTTTTTAATAGAACTGAAACACAGTAGCTGGAATGAAAACCACACTAGACAGAATGAACAACAGACTAAGTGATACAGAAGAATGCATAAGTGATCTGGAAAGTAGAATAATGGAAATCATGCAATCAGAACAGCAAAAAGAAAAACAAAAAACTGGAACAGTTTAAGAGACCTCTGGAACAACATCACATGTACAAATATCCACATTTAGGGGTCTCAGAAGGCAAAGGGAGAGAGAAAGAGATTGAAAATGTATTTAATGAAATTATTAAGAATTCCCAAATCCGAAGAAGGAAACAGATACCCAGACACAGGAAGCACAAAAGATCCCAAACGAGATGAACCCAAACAGACCCTACCAAGACATACCATAATTAAGATGGCAAAAGTTAAAGATAACAAGAGAATTATCTTTATCTTTAAAGAGAGAAGCTGGGAAGAGAAAAACAAAGAGTCATATACATGGGAACCTCCATAGGCTATCAGTTGATTTTTCTCAAAAAAAAAAAAAAAAAAAGAAAGTTTGCAGGCCAGAAAGGAGTGACACAATATATTCAGAGGGTTGAAAGGGAAAAGCCTGCAACCTATGACACTCTACTCAGATATATTATCATTTATAATTGAAAGAAAGATAAAGAAGTTCTCAGACAAGCAAAAATTAAAAGATTTCATCAATACTAATCCTACTCTAAAAGAAATTTTAAAGTGCCTTCTCTATGTAGGAAAGAAAAGGTTACAACAAGAAATATCTATAGAAAAGGAAAAACCCACTAGTAAAAGAAAATATATAGCACAGGCTGAGGATCAACCACTTAAGTAAGCTAGTATAAAAAGTAAAACACCAAAAATTGTAAAATCAACTATAACTACAACAAATAGTAAAGAGATATATATGAAAATGTAAACTAGGATATCAAAAACACAAGATGTGGGGGAGAAAAGTAAAAAAAGGTAGATTTTAAGAACGTGTTTGAACTTAAATGACTACTAGTTTAAAACAAGTAGATATAGTTATAGTGCAACATACAGGAAACTCATAGTAACCACAAATCAAAAACCTACAATAAATACACAAAAACAGGAGAGAAAAGAACACAAACATATCACTAAAGAAAATCATAAAACCACAAGGGAAGAAACTAAAAGAACAGAGAAAGAGCTATAAAAATCAAAAAAAGTAACAAAATGGTAATAAGTACATAGCTATTCATAATCACTTTAAATGTCAATGGACTAAATGCTCGAATCAAAAGACAGGGTAGCTGACTGGATAAAAAAAAAAAAAACAAGGCCCATTTGTATGCTGCATACAAGAGACTCACATCAGACCCAAAGACACACACAGACTGAAAGTTAAGAGTTGTAAAAAAGATATTTCATGTAAATGGAAAGGACAAGAAACCAGGAGCAACAATGCTCATTATCAGACAACATAAGCACCTAATACAGGAGCACCTAAATATATAAAGCAAATATTAACAGACATAAAGGGAGAAATTGACAATAATATAATAATAGCAGGGGACTTTAACACTCTACTGACATCAATGGATGGTCATCCAGACAGAAAACCAATAAGGAAACAGTGGTCTTAAATGGCACAACAGACCAGTTGGACTTAATAACTATCTACAGGACATTCCATCCAAAAGCAGCAAGATACACATTTTTTCAAGTGCACATGGAACATCCTCCACAAAAGATCAGATGCTAGGCCACAAAACAAGTCTCAGCAAATTCAAGAGGACAGAAATTATATCAAGCGTTTTTTTCTGACAACAGTGAAACTAGAAATCAATTACAGTAAGAAAAATGAGAAAAACACAAACACATGGTGACTAAACAACATACTACTAAAAAACCAATGCGTCAATGAAGAAATCAAAGAGGAAATCAGTAAATACCTCGAGACAATGAAAAGGGAAACACAACTTTCCAAAATCTGTTGGATGCAACAAAAGCAGTTCTAAGAGGGAAGTTTATAGAGATATAGGCCTACCTCAAGAAACAAGAAAAATCTCAAATTAACAACATAACATACCATCTAAAGGAATTAGAAAAAGGAAGAACAAATGAAGCCCAAAGTCAGCAGAAAGAAGGAAATAATAATCTCAGAGAGAAAGTAAATAAAATAGAGATCAAAAAAAGAAACAATCAATTAAACCAAGAGATGGCTTTTTGAAAAGATACCCAAAATTGATAAACCTTTAGCCAGGTTGATTAAGAAAAAAATGAAAGAGAACCCAAATAAACAAAATAAGAAATGAAAGAAGGGAAACAAAAACTGATACCACAGAGATACAAAAAACCATAAGAGAATATGATGAACAGTTATATGCCAATAAACTGGACAACCTAGAAGAAATGGACAAATTTCTAAAACATGCAACCTTCCAAGACTGAATCAGGAAGAAACAGGCAATCTGAACAGATGGACTATCTGTAATGAAGTCAAACTTGTAATTTTAAAAAAAGCCCAGCAAACAAAAATCCAGGACTGGACAGCTTCACAGGGGGTTCCACCAAACATATAAAGGAGAGCTAATACTTGTCATTCTCAAACTATTCTAAAAACTAAAGAGGAGAGAACATTCCCAAAGTCATTCTATGAAATCACCATTACCCTGATACCAAAACCAAATGAACACTCCAGAAGAAATGACAGACTGACATCTCTGATAAATATAGATGCAAAAATCCTCAACAAAAAATGAGCAAACCAAATTCGACAATATATTAAAAAGATCATACACCATGATCAAGTGAGATTTATTCCAGAGATATAAGGATGGTTTAAGACTTGCAAAATCAACCCATATGACAACACATTAACAAAAATTAACGAAAATGCAGGACGAAAATTGCATGATCATCTGAATAAGTGAAGAAAAAGCATTTGACAAAATTCAACATCCATTCATGGTAAGAACTGTCATTAAAGTTGGTATAGAGGGAACATATCTCAACATAATACAATCCATTTATGACAAACATCATACTCAGTGGTGAAAAGCTGAAAGCTTTTCCTCTAAAATCAGGAACAAGACAAGAATGCCCACTCTTGCCACTTCTATTTTACACAGAATTGGAAGTCCTGGCTCCACAAATCAAGCAAGGAAAGAAATAAAAAGCATCCAAACTGGAAGGGAAGAAGTAAAACTGTCACTATTTGCAGATGATATAATACTATATATACAAAGTCTCCACCAAAAATCTATTACAACTAATAAATGAATTCAGTAAAGTTTCAGGACACAAGATTAATATACTGAAATCTATGCATTTCTATACACTAATAATGAATCATCAGAAAGAGAAAGCAAGAAAACAATAATGTTTAAAATCACATCAAAAAGAATAAAATACTCTGGAATAAATTTACGCAAGAAGGTAAAAGACCTATATGCTGAAAACATTGAACAAGAAAACTGAAGATGATACCAAAAAAATGGAAAGATATCCCTTATTCATGGATTGGAAAAATTTATAGTGTTAAAATGACCATACTGTCCAAAACAATCTACAGATTTAATGCAATATTTATCAAAATACCACATTTTTTACAAAACTAGAGCAAATAATTTTAAAATATATATGGAATCACAAAAGACCCCAAATGACCAAAGCAATCTTGAAAAAAAAGAAAAAAGCTGAGGGTATCACAGTCTCTGACTTCAGACTACACTACAAAGCTACAGTAATCAAGACAGCATGGTACTGTCAAAATAACAGACACACAGATCAATGGAACACAATAGAGAGCAGAAAAATCACCCACACACCTATGGTCAGTTAATCTATAACAAAAGACTCAAGAATATACAAAAGTGATAAAACAGGCTCTTCAATAAGTGGTGCTGGGGGAACTGGACAGCTAAATGTAAAAGAATGAAATTAGAACATTTTCTCATATCACATACAAAAATAAACTTAAAATGGATTGAAGACCTAAATGTAAGACAAGAAACCATAAAACGCCTAGAAGAAAACGTACACACAACACTCTGACATAAATTTTAGAAATTTTTTTTTGGATCTGTCTCCTAAGGCAAAGGAAACAATAGCAAAAATAAACAAATGAGACCTAATTAAACTTAAAAGCTTTTGCACAGCAAAGGAAACTATTATCAATAAAACAAAAAAACAACCCACAGAATGGGAGAAAATATTCACAAATGATATGACCAGTAAAAGATTAATATCCAAAATATATAAACAGGTCATACAATTCAATATAAACAAACAACACAGTTAAAAATGGGCAGAAGACGTAAGTAGACATTTTTCCAAAGAAGACATACAGATGGCCAACAAGCACATGAAAGGATGCTCAAAATCACTAATCATCAGAGAAATGCAAATTAAAACCACAGTGAGATTACCATCTCACACCTGTCAGAACGGCTATCATCAAAAAGTCTACAAATAACAAATGCTGGCAAGGATATGAAGAAAAGGGAACAACTGTACACTGTTTCTGGGAATGTAAATTGGTGCAGCCACTAAGGAAAACAGTATGGAGGTTCCTCAAAAAACTAAAAATAGAACTACTATATGATCCAGTTATTCCATCCCTGGCTATGTATCTAAAAACTGAAAACACTAATAAAGATACATGCACCCCAATGTTCATGGTAGCATTATTTACAACTGCCAAGATATGGAAGCCATCTAAGCATCCATCAACAGATGAATGGATAAAGAAGATTCTGGTGTGTGCGTGTATGTTTATATGTACAATGGAATATTATTCAGTCATAAAAAAGAATGAAACCATTTATAAGAACGTGGATGGACCTAGAGAATATACTTAGTGAAATAAGTCAGAGAAAGACAAATACTCTGTATAAACACTTATAGATGGAATCTAATAAATAAAACAAATTAATATAACAAAACAGAAGCTGACTCACAGATATAGAGAACAAACTAATGGTTACTAGTGGGGATAGGTGTGGGGTAGGGGCAAGATGGGGTAGGGGCAAGTTGGGGTAGGGAATTAAGAGATTCAAACTACTGTGTATAAAATAATAAAGCAAAAAGGATATGTTGTACAGTGTAGGGAAATACAGCCATTATTATCATTTTGTAATACCTTTAAATGGAGTATAACCTATAAAAATATTGAATCACTAATACAATATTAATCAACTATACTTCAATAAATATATAGTATTGCTTTTTCATCAGAATTTGATATTAAATCAATAGCACTTTATAATCAGTGGTAAATTAGAATCAAGGAAACATGGTACACGCCAATGCTTGAATGGTTTCTTTTGGTAGCATGATCAGCTCCAAGTGAGTTGGCAACATGCACAAAATCCAGCATAGAGGACCATCCCAATAAAGATGGGGGACTGAGCATATGTAGTTACCTTCACTTCCTTCCAAACCCACACTAAAATGACAATAAGGCAATAATAAAGACAAACTCACAAGGCAAAGGGAATTAGAGGCAAGATAACAAAAAAATAGATATTAACAAAATTTTAGAGAGAAAAAACTAGATGGTCACAAGTACTGACAAAAGATTCAAGAAAATGGAAAACCAGGAACCTATGGAGGATGGATGACTGAGAGCCAAAGATCACATGCATTAGAACCTTAGAGAGGCTCAGAAACTGGAGGCACCAAATACTTTTGATGTAGTGCCTGTGCTCAGGATTGATAACAAGAGAACTGTTTGGAATTCTATGTAAATAATACTTAGACTTCTAGGTGCTTTTTTCTTTAAGCATAGCTGGGGAATTTTCCCTCTCCGCCACTGAAGAAAAATGGAAATTGACTCTATTGAAAGGTTGTATTAGACCAACTTCTTAAGAAAAACGGTAACTGAGAGTAGGAGAGCTATTCTGAATAGAGGGAGAAAAGGAACTCTTGGAAATAAAAATATGAAAGTCATGTAAGTAATTCAAAAGAAGACTTGAAAGAAACTGTTTAGGAAATCTCCCAGAAGGAAAAAAAAATTGCATACTTACACACACACACACAAACACACACACGGAGTTTGGAGGATCAGTCAGACTGGTCCTCAGTCACATTATCTGACTAAGAGAGAGAAAAGAAACAATAGAAAGGAAGAAATAATACAAGAAAATTTCCCATAACTGAAGTACATCAGTTTCCAGGTTGAAAGAAATCACCAAGTACCCAACACAATGAATTTATAAAAGACTCTACCTCCAGGCACATCATTATGAAATCTCAAAACACAGGGGATAAATAAAAATCATAAAAGTTTCCAGAGAAGAAAAAAAAAAGAACAAAACAAGGTCTCTTGAAAAAGATGAAAGAAATCAAAATTCGCAACACCAACTTTATGCTATAAAAGACAATAGGGTAATGCATTCAATTTTTTCTTAATTTTATTTTTTTATACAGCAGTTTCTTAATGCTCATCTATTTTATACACATCAGTGTATACATGTCAATCCCAACCTCCCAATTCATCACATCACCACCCCCACTCCCCGCCGCTTTCCCCCCTTGGTGTCCATACGTTGGTTCTCTGCATCTGTGTTTCAATTTCTGCCCTGCAAACCAGTTCATCTGTACCATTTTTCTAGGTTCCACATATATGTGTTAATATACCATATTTGCTTTTCTCTTTCTGACTTACTTCACTCTATATAACAGTCTCTAGACCCATCCACGTCTCTACAAATGAACCAATTTCGTTCCTTTTAATGACTGAGTAATATTCCACTGTATATATCTACCCACATCTTCTTTATCCATTCGTCTGTCTATGGGCATTTAAGTTGCTTCCATGACCTGGCTATTGTAAATAGTGCTGCAATGAACATTGGGGTGCATGTGTCTTTTGGAATTATGGTTTTCTCTGCATATATGCCCAGTAGTGGGATTGCTGGGTCATATGGTAATTCTATTTTTAATTTCTAAGGAACCGCCATACTGTTCTCCATAGTGGCTGTATCAATTTACATTCCCACCAACAGTGCAAAAGGGTTCCCTTTTCTCCACACCCTCTCCAGCATTTGTTGTTTGTAGATTTTCTGATGATGCCCATTCTAACTGGTGTGAGGTGATACCTCACTGCAGTTTTGATTTGCACTTCTCTAATAATTAGTGATGTTGAGCATCTTTTCATGTGCCTCTTGGCCATCTGTATGTCTTCCTTGGTGAAATGTCTAT
>NC_041225.1:78555058-78561934 GCF_002837175.3 Physeter macrocephalus
TCAAGAACATCCTCCACAAAAGATCAGATGCTAGGCCACAAAACAAGTCTCAGCAAATTCAAGAGGACAGAAATTATATCAAGCGTTTTTTTCTGACAACAGTGAAACTAGAAATCAATTACAGTAAGAAAAATGAGAAAAACACAAACACATGGTGACTAAACAACATACTACTAAAAAACCAATGCGTCAATGAAGAAATCAAAGAGGAAATCAGTAAATACCTCGAGACAATGAAAAGGGAAACACAACTTTCCAAAATCTGTTGGATGCAACAAAAGCAGTTCTAAGAGGGAAGTTTATAGAGATATAGGCCTACCTCAAGAAACAAGAAAAATCTCAAATTAACATACCATCTAAAGGAATTAGAAAAAGGAAGAACAAATGAAGCCCAAAGTCAGCAGAAAGAAGGAAATAATAATCTCAGAGAGAAAGTAAATAAAATAGAGACCAAAAAAAAGAAACAATCAATTAAACCAAGAGATGGCTTTTTGAAAAGATACCCAAAATTGATAAACCTTTAGCCAGGTTGATTAAGAAAAAAATGAAAGAGAACCCAAATAAACAAAATAAGAAATGAAAGAAGGGAAACAAAAACTGATACCACAGAGATACAAAAAACCATAAGAGAATATGATGAACAGTTATATGCCAATAAACTGGACAACCTAGAAGAAATGGACAAATTTCTAAAACATGCAACCTTCCAAGACTGAATCAGGAAGAAACAGGCAATCTGAACAGATGGACTATCTGTAATGAAGTCAAACTTGTAATTTTAAAAAAAGCCCAGCAAACAAAAATCCAGGACTGGACAGCTTCACAGGGGGTTCCACCAAACATATAAAGGAGAGCTAATACTTGTCATTCTCAAACTATTCTAAAAACTAAAGAGGAGAGAACATTCCCAAAGTCATTCTATGAAATCACCATTACCCTGATACCAAAACCAAATGAACACTCCAGAAGAAATGACAGACTGACATCTCTGATAAATATAGATGCAAAAATCCTCAACAAAAAATGAGCAAACCAAATTCGACAATATATTAAAAAGATCATACACCATGATCAAGTGAGATTTATTCCAGAGATATAAGGATGGTTTAAGACTTGCAAAATCAACCCATATGACAACACATTAACAAAAATTAACGAAAATGCAGGACGAAAATTGCATGATCATCTGAATAAGTGAAGAAAAAGCATTTGACAAAATTCAACATCCATTCATGGTAAGAACTCTCATTAAAGTTGGTATAGAGGGAACATATCTCAACATAATACAATCCATTTATGACAAACATCATACTCAGTGGTGAAAAGCTGAAAGCTTTTCCTCTAAAATCAGGAACAAGACAAGAATGCCCACTCTTGCCACTTCTATTTTACACAGAATTGGAAGTCCTGGCTCCACAAATCAAGCAAGGAAAGAAATAAAAAGCATCCAAACTGGAAGGGAAGAAGTAAAACTGTCACTATTTGCAGATGATATAATACTATATATACAAAGTCTCCACCAAAAATCTATTACAACTAATAAATGAATTCAGTAAAGTTTCAGGACACAAGATTAATATACTGAAATCTATGCATTTCTATACACTAATAATGAATCATCAGAAAGAGAAAGCAAGAAAACAATAATGTTTAAAATCACATCAAAAAGAATAAAATACTCTGGAATAAATTTACGCAAGAAGGTAAAAGACCTATATGCTGAAAACATTGAACAAGAAAACTGAAGATGATACCAAAAAAATGGAAAGATATCCCTTATTCATGGATTGGAAAAATTTATAGTGTTAAAATGACCATACTGTCCAAAACAATCTACAGATTTAATGCAATATTTATCAAAATACCACATTTTTTACAAAACTAGAGCAAATAATTTTAAAATATATATGGAATCACAAAAGACCCCAAATGACCAAAGCAATCTTGAAAAAAAAGAAAAAAGCTGAGGGTATCACAGTCTCTGACTTCAGACTACACTACAAAGCTACAGTAATCAAGACAGCATGGTACTGTCAAAATAACAGACACACAGATCAATGGAACACAATAGAGAGCAGAAAAATCACCCACACACCTATGGTCAGTTAATCTATAACAAAAGACTCAAGAATATACAAAAGTGATAAAACAGGCTCTTCAATAAGTGGTGCTGGGGGAACTGGACAGCTAAATGTAAAAGAATGAAATTAGAACATTTTCTCATATCACATACAAAAATAAACTTAAAATGGATTGAAGACCTAAATGTAAGACAAGAAACCATAAAACGCCTAGAAGAAAACGTACACACAACACTCTGACATAAATTTTAGAAATTTTTTTTTGGATCTGTCTCCTAAGGCAAAGGAAACAATAGCAAAAATAAACAAATGAGACCTAATTAAACTTAAAAGCTTTTGCACAGCAAAGGAAACTATTATCAACAAAACAAAAAAACAACCCACAGAATGGGAGAAAATATTCACAAATGATATGACCAGTAAAAGATTAATATCCAAAATATATAAACAGGTCATACAATTCAATATAAACAAACAACACAGTTAAAAATGGGCAGAAGACGTAAGTAGACATTTTTCCAAAGAAGACATACAGATGGCCAACAAGCACATGAAAGGATGCTCAAAATCACTAATCAATCATCAGAGAAATGCAAATTAAAACCACAGTGAGATTACCATCTCACACCTGTCAGAACGGCTATCATCAAAAAGTCTACAAATAACAAATGCTGGCAAGGATATGAAGAAAAGGGAACAACTGTACACTGTTTCTGGGAATGTAAATTGGTGCAGCCACTAAGGAAAACAGTATGGAGGTTCCTCAAAAAACTAAAAATAGAACTACTATATGATCCAGTTATTCCATCCCTGGCTATGTATCTAAAAACTGAAAACACTAATAAAGATACATGCACCCCAATGTTCATGGTAGCATTATTTACAACTGCCAAGATATGGAAGCCATCTAAGCATCCATCAACAGATGAATGGATAAAGAAGATTCTGGTGTGTGCGTGTATGTTTATATGTACAATGGAATATCATTCAGTCATAAAAAAGAATGAAACCATTTATAAGAACGTGGATGGACCTAGAGAATATACTTAGTGAAATAAGTCAGAGAAAGACAAATACTCTGTATAAACACTTATAGATGGAATCTAATAAATAAAACAAATTAATATAACAAAACAGAAGCTGACTCACAGATATAGAGAACAAACTAATGGTTACTAGTGGGGATAGGTGTGGGGTAGGGGCAAGATGGGGTAGGGGCAAGTTGGGGTAGGGAATTAAGAGATTCAAACTACTGTGTATAAAATAATAAAGCAAAAAGGATATGTTGTACAGTGTAGGGAAATACAGCCATTATTATCATTTTGTAATACCTTTAAATGGAGTATAACCTATAAAAATATTGAATCACTAATACAATATTAATCAACTATACTTCAATAAATATATAGTATTGCTTTTTCATCAGAATTTGATATTAAATCAATAGCACTTTATAATCAGTGGTAAATTAGAATCAAGGAAACATGGTACACGCCAATGCTTGAATGGTTTCTTTTGGTAGCATGATCAGCTCCAAGTGAGTTGGCAACATGCACAAAATCCAGCATAGAGGACCATCCCAATAAAGATGGGGGACTGAGCATATGTAGTTACCTTCACTTCCTTCCAAACCCACACTAAAATGACAATAAGGCAATAATAAAGACAAACTCACAAGGCAAAGGGAATTAGAGGCAAGATAACAAAAAAATAGATATTAACAAAATTTTAGAGAGAAAAAACTAGATGGTCACAAGTACTGACAAAAGATTCAAGAAAATGGAAAACCAGGAACCTATGGAGGATGGATGACTGAGAGCCAAAGATCACATGCATTAGAACCTTAGAGAGGCTCAGAAACTGGAGGCACCAAATACTTTTGATGTAGTGCCTGTGCTCAGGATTGATAACAAGAGAACTGTTTGGAATTCTATGTAAATAATACTTAGACTTCTAGGTGCTTTTTTCTTTAAGCATAGCTGGGGAATTTTCCCTCTCCGCCACTGAAGAAAAATGGAAATTGACTCTATTGAAAGGTTGTATTAGACCAACTTCTTAAGAAAAATGGTAACTGAGAGTAGGAGAGCTATTCTGAATAGAGGGAGAAAAGGAACTCTTGGAAATAAAAATATGAAAGTCATGTAAGTAATTCAAAAGAAGACTTGAAAGAAACTGTTTAGGAAATCTCCCAGAAGGAAAAAAAAATTGCATACTTACACACACACACACAAACACACACACGGAGTTTGGAGGATCAGTCAGACTGGTCCTCAGTCACATTATCTGACTAAGAGAGAGAAAAGAAACAATAGAAAGGAAGAAATAATACAAGAAAATTTCCCATAACTGAAGTACATCAGTTTCCAGGTTGAAAGAAATCACCAAGTACCCAACACAATGAATTTATAAAAGACTCAACCTCCAGGCACATCATTATGAAATCTCAAAACACAGGGGATAAATAAAAATCATAAAAGTTTCCAGAGAAGAAAAAAAAAAGAACAAAACAAGGTCTCTTGAAAAAGATGAAAGAAATCAAAATTCTCAACACCAACATTATGCTTTAAAAGACAATAGGGTAATGCATTCAATTTTTTCTTAATTTTATTTTTTTATACAGCAGTTTCTTAATGCTCATCTATTTTATACACATCAGTGTATACATGTCAATCCCAACCTCCCAATTCATCACATCACCACCCCCACTCCCCGCCGCTTTCCCCCCTTGGTGTCCATACGTTGGTTCTCTGCATCTGTGTTTCAATTTCTGCCCTGCAAACCAGTTCATCTGTACCATTTTTCTAGGTTCCACATATATGTGTTAATATACCATATTTGCTTTTCTCTTTCTGACTTACTTCACTCTATATAACAGTCTCTAGACCCATCCACGTCTCTACAAATGAACCAATTTCGTTCCTTTTAATGACTGAGTAATATTCCACTGTATATATCTACCCACATCTTCTTTATCCATTCGTCTGTCTATGGGCATTTAAGTTGCTTCCATGACCTGGCTATTGTAAATAGTGCTGCAATGAACATTGGGGTGCATGTGTCTTTTGGAATTATGGTTTTCTCTGCATATATGCCCAGTAGTGGGATTGCTGGGTCATATGGTAATTCTATTTTTAATTTCTAAGGAACCGCCATACTGTTCTCCATAGTGGCTGTATCAATTTACATTCCCACCAACAGTGCAAAAGGGTTCCCTTTTCTCCACACCCTCTCCAGCATTTGTTGTTTGTAGATTTTCTGATGATGCCCATTCTAACTGGTGTGAGGTGATACCTCCTCCCATTCTGAGGGTTGTCTTTTCATCTTATTTATGGTTTCCTTTGCTCTGCAAAAGCTTTTAAGTTTCATTAGTTCCCATTTGTTTATTTTTGTTTTTATTTCCATTACTCTAGGAGGTGGATCAAAAAAGATCTTGCTGTGATTTATGTCAAAGAGTGTTCTTGCTATGTTTTCCTCTCTGAGTTTTATAGTGTACGGTCTTACATTTAGGTCTCAAATCCATTTTGAGTTTATTTTTGTGTATGGTGTTAGGGAGTGTTCTAATTTCATCTTTTACATGTAGCTGTCCAGTTTTCCCAGCACCACTTACTGAAGAGACTGTCTTTTCACCATTGGCTGACCATAGGTGCGTGGGTTTATCTCTGGGCTTTCTATCTTGTTCCACTGATCTATATTTCTGTTTTTGTGCCAGTACCATACTGTCTTGATTACTGTAGATTTGTAGTATAGTCTGGACACAGGGAGTCTGATTCCTCCAGCTCCGTTTTTTTCCCTCAAGACTGCTTTGGCTATTCGGGGTCTTTTGTGTCTCCATACAAATTTTAAGAATTTTTGTTCTAGTTCTGTAAAAAATGCCATTGGCAATTTGATAGGGATTGCATTGAAACTGTAGATTGCTTTGGGTAGTATAGTTATTTTCACAATATTGATTCCTCCAATCCAAGAACATGGTGTATCTCTCCATTTGTTGGTATCATCTTTAACTTCTTTCAGCAGTGTTAGTTTTCTGCATACAGGTCGTTTATCTCCCTAGGTAGGTTTCATCCTAGGTATTTTATTCTTTTTGTTGCAATGGTAAATGGGAGTATTTCCTTAATTTCTCTTTCAGATTTTTCATTATTGCATAGGAATGAAAGAAATTTCTGTGCATTAATTTTGTATCCTCCAATTTTACCAAATTAATTGATTAGCTCTAGTAGTTTTCTGGTGGCATCTTTAGGATTCTCTATGTATAGTATCATGTCATCTGTAAACAGTGACAATTTTACTGCTCCGTTTCCAATTTGTATTCATTTTATTTCTTTTTCTTCTCTGATTGCCATGGCTAGGACTTTCAAAACTATGTTGAATAATAGTGGTGAGAGTGAACATCGTTGTCTTGCTCCAGATCTTAGAGGAAATGTTTTCAGTTTTTCACCATTGAGAATGATGTTTGCTGTGGGTTTGTCGTATATGGCCTTTACTATGTTGAGGTAGGTTCCCTCTATGCCCACTTACTGGAGAGTTTTTATCATAAATGGGTGTTGAATTTTGTCAAAAGCTTTTTCTGCATCTATTGAGATGATCATATGGTTTTTATTCTTCAATTTGTTAATATGGTGTATCACATTGATTGATTTGCGTATATTGAAGAATCCTTGCATCCCTGGGATAAATCCCACTTTATCATGGTGCATGATCCTTTTAATGTGTTGTTGGGTTATGTTTACTAGTACATTGTTGAGGATTTTTGCATCTATATTCATCAGTGACATTGGTCTGTACTTTTCTTTTTTTG
>NC_041225.1:78562414-78562925 GCF_002837175.3 Physeter macrocephalus
GTTAACTTCTCCTTTTTCATTTCTAATTTTATTGATTTGAGTCCTCTCCCTCTTTTTCTTGATGAGTCTGGCTAATGGTTTATCAATTTTGTTTATCTTCTCAAAGAACCAGCTTTTAGTTTCATTAATCTTTGCTATTGTTTTCTTTGTTTCTATTGCATTTATTTCTGCTCTGATCTTCATGATTTCTTTCCTTCTGCTAACTTCAGGCTTTGTTTGTTCTTCTTTCTCTAGTTCCTTTAGGTGTAAGGTTAGATAGTCTATTTTAGATTTTTGTTTCTTGAGGTAGGCTTGTATAGCTATAAACTTCCCTGTTAGAACTGCTTTTGCTGCATCCCATAGGTTTTGGATCGTCGTGTTTTCATTGTCATTTGTCTCTAGGTATTTTCTGATTTCCTCTTTGATTTCTTCAGTGATCTCTTGGTTATTTAGTAACGTATTGTTTAGCTTCCAAGTGTTTGTGTTTTTGACATTTTTTTCCCTGTAATTGATTTCTAATCTCATAGAATTG
>NC_041225.1:78563453-78587034 GCF_002837175.3 Physeter macrocephalus
AGCCAGTCTGTGTCTTTTGGTTGGAGCATTTAATCCATTCACGTTTAAGGTAATTATCAATATGTATGTTCCTATTACCATTTTCTTAATTGTTTAGGCTTTGTTTTTGTAGGTCTTTTTCTTCTCTTGTGTTTCCCAGTTAGAGAAGTTCCTCTAGCATTTGTTGTAGAGCTGGTTTGGTGGTACTGAATTCTCTTAGCTTTTGCTTCTCTATAAAGCTTTTGATTTCTTCATCGTATCTGAATGAGATTCTTGCCAGGTAATCTTGGTTGTAGCTTCTTCTCTTTCATCACTTTAGGTATATCATGCCACTCCCTTCTGGCTTGGAGAGTTTCTGCTGAGAAATCAGCTGTTAACCTTATGGGAGTTCCCTTGTATTTTGTCATTTATTCCTTGCTGCTTTCAATAATTTTTGTCTTTAATTTTTGCCAGTTTTATTACTATGTGCCTCGGCGTGTTTCTCCCTGTTATCCTGTATAGGACTCTCTGCGCTTCCTGGACGTGGGAGGCTATTTCCTTTCCAATGTTAGGGAAGTTTTCGACTATAATCTCTTCAAATATTTTCTCAGGTCCTTTATCTCTCTCTTCTCCTCCTGGCACCCCTACAATGAGAATGTTGTTGCATTTAATGTTATCCCAGAGGTCTCTTAGGCTGTCTTCATTTATTTTCATTCATTTTTCTTTATTCTATTCTGCAGCAGTGAATTCCACCATTCTGTCTTCCAGGTCACTTATCTGTTCCCCTGCCTCAGTTATTCTGCTATTGATTCCTTCCAGTGTATTTTTCATTTCAGTTTTTGTATTGTCCATCTCTGTTTGTTCTTTAATTCTTCTAGATCTTTGCTAAACATTTCTTGCATCTTCTTGATCTCTGCCTCCTTTCGTTTTCCGAGGTCCTGGATCATCTTCACTATCATTATTTTGAATTCTTTTTCTGGAAGGTTGCCTATCTCCACTTCATTTAGTTGTTTTTCTGGGGTTTTATCTTGTTCCTTCATCTGGTACATAGCCCTCTGCCTTTTCATCTTGTCTATCTTTCTGTGAATGTGGTTTTTGTTCCACAGGCTGCAGGACTGTAGTTCTTCTTGCTTCCGCTGTCTGCCCTCTGGTGGATGAGGCTATCTAAGAGGCTTGTGCAAGTTTCCTGATGGGAGGGACTGGTGGTGGGTAGGGCTGGTTATTGCTCTGGTGGGCAGAGCTCAGTAAAACTTTAATCCATTTGTCTGTTGATGGGTGGGGCTGGGTTCCCTCCCATTGTTTGTTTGGCCTGAGGCAACCCAACACTGGAGCCTACCCAGGCTCTTTGCTGGGGCTAATGGCGGACTCTGGGAGGGCTCATGCCAAGGAGTACTTCCCAGAACTTCTGCTGCCACTGTCCTTATCCTCACAGTGAGACACAGCCACCCCCCACCTCTGCAGGAGATCCTCCAACACTAGCAGGTAGGTCTGGTTCAGTCTCCTATAGGGTCACTGCTCCTTCCCCTGGGTCCCGATGTGCACACTACTTTGTGTGTGCCCTCCAAGAGTGGAGTCTTTGTTTCCCCCAGTCCTGTTGAAGTCCTGCAATCAAATCCCGCTAGCCTTCAAAGTCTGATTCTCTAGGAATTCCTCCTCCCGTTGCCAGACCCCCAGGTTTGAAAGCCTGACGTGGGGCTCAGGACCTTCACTCCAGTGGGTGGACTTCTGTGGTATAAGTGTTCTCCAGTTTGTGAGTGACCCACCCAGAAGTTATGGGATTTGATTTTATTTTGATTGCACCCTTCCTACCGTCTCATTGTGGCTTCTCCTTTGTCTTTGGTTGGGGGGTATCTTTTTTGGTGAGTTCCAGTGTGTAGTGACCCACCCAGAAGTTATGGGATTTGATTTTATTTTGATTGCACCCTTCCTACCGTCTCATTGTGGCTTCTCCTTTGTCTTTGGTTGGGGGGTATCTTTTTTGGTGAGTTCCAGTGTGTTCCTGTTGATGATTGTTCAGCAGTTAGTTGTGATTCCAGTGTTCTCGCAAGAGGGAGTGAGAGCACGGCCTTCTACTCCGTCATCTTGAACCAATCTCCAATGCGTTCAATTTTTGAAGGAAAATTATTTTCTACCTCTAACTAGATATGTAACCAAACTGTCACTTCAGTGTAAAGTTAGAATAAAGACATATAAGAGGCAATATCCTAAAATTTAATTAGCACGCATCGTTTTTCAGAAAGTTACTGGAGGATGTGTCCCACCAAAGGATGGAATAAATCAAGAAAAGAGGATGAGATCCAGGAAATAAAGGTTCCAACATAAGAATAAGGGAAAAAAAGAGGCCCAGAATAACAGTGAAGCATAACTGTATCTCATGCAGATTGAAGCAGGAGAGCAGAGAACTCTAGGAAGGATACTGGCAAGAAAAAATAAAATTGAAAGTAATAGATTACCTCATCATTTAAACTTACTGAAAGAAAATTTACACTTCTGCTGGTGAAGTTGGCAATGAAAAATAATAGGTCAGTATGAAATAACCAAATGAAAAGCAAGGCAATTATTAACTGCAGAAAAAACAAAAAGTTATAGAAGAACAAAAATGTAATCATAGTATGCTACATGGCTAAACTTTATTTACATAGTTAGAACAATGTAAACACAATATTAACCAAAAATTGTGGTAAACTATGTTAGAAAGGCGAGAGGAAGCATGCATGGGAGGGGATAACTGCTGAGGTGGTGGTTAAATTCTCCTCTTCCAAGGTAAAATGTTAATAGGTTAAAAACTAAAATTTTCAAAATAAAGAAATACATGCATGCTGTTTACAAATATGGAGGTAAATACCCGAAGAAGTAACTGAAGAATTGAAAGTGGTTGCCTCTGGAGAGTGCTGGGAAGATAAATGTCATTGTTAGTTATGAGTCTGTAGAACTCTAACTTTTTATACTGTGTATGTGTTACTTTGATTTAAAGACAAAGTTTCCCACCTCCTACCAATTTTATTCAGAACACATTTGCAGATGGAAATAGCAGTAACACTGAGTAAATGCCTCATTCCAGGTGCTTCACCCACTCTTGTGCTAATGCCTTTAATGTAAGCATCCTTTATTCTCCTTCAAATTGATGGAGAACCACACAGTTATACCATTGATAGAGCTAATCATACTCCTTTGAGAGGCACTTTCCATGAAAATATTTTCTATTAGAAAGACAACTAGGATTCTTTTGAGATAACTTACCACTTTGACTTTGTGACATTCCATTATGCCACTAGACATTTAAAAATACATGCAAAATGGCTAGGCTGCTAATAGTAATAGTTAGCAATTACTATTTAGGAGATGCATATTCTGTGGAGTGTCAGGCTAACTTAAAGCTTTAGGTAGACACTAAACACCCAAATAGAGATATGGAGCTCAGGAGTGAGATCTAGAATGAAAATATAGGTTTAGAAACCAAAGATGTAGTTGAAGCCACAGATGTGGATGGAGAGAGAGTGTGGTAGCTAGAGGAGTCTCAACATGGAGGGAGAGGTGTTGTGTTTTGTTTTTTTTTTTAAAGATAGAAGAGACATAAACTATCAATTAATTCTTATCACTCCTGTATTTGCAACCTCTCTTCCCACGTCCTCCTTTCTAGAGGAAATAGGGCCAGGGCTGCAAAGAGCACAGCATCAATAATTGGTTTTGGTGCCATCTCAGGCTGCAGCTGTGTGTCTGTAAACAATACAGTTCAGGATTTGTCACAGATGGTGCCAGCCAAAGACAAGGTATCTAAGTATTCAAAGCAGGGTTTGCTATTTTTTCAGTAGTTAGTAAATATTATATGTCAGTTATTTTCTAATAAAGAAAATGTGGATAATATACACACTTTAATTGCAAAGAATTTTTTTATTTATAACAATACAGATAATATGAGTAAACGGTGGATTTGATATGAACACTGGTAACTATGCATCCTCTTTTCATGAACATTCCAATTTACACTTATGTAAGTTACCTAATTTATGAAATTGATGTTTGGACATGATTTACTCATTTCAAACCTAAGTTTTATGGTGTGACTTTGTTACAAATTATTCAACATGCAGCTCACTCAAAAGTACTTTCCATTAAAGATACTCAGTAAAAGGTTTAATACTGTTACAGTGCAATGGTCCATTCCTGAAAACTACATTCGTGTTGGGTGTTGTTAACCTCCCACATCTAAATCACTGATTATGTCAATAAGGAAATATGTGCAATTTACCTTTAGAAATTACATTTACTTATTTCTAAACCTCACCAAGTTTGGGAAATCTCCAGGGTTTTAGTGTTGTTCATTTTATGTTTGATCAAAAAAGAGAGAAGAAAGTTCTCTTTTCAGCTAATTAGAGAGCACCTACCATATGCTGAATGCTTTACATTCATTTTCTCATTTAGACTTTACAACAACTATATGAAGAAGTATTTCTCTATTTTACAAAGTACAAAAATGATGGAGGTATACTTTTAACAGAAATTTGTCTAATTCCAAAATCCATCATTTTGTCACTACGTGCTTCTTTCACTGTGGGGTATTTAAAACAATTTATTTTAAGTTGCTGCTCTACCCAGTGTTTCACCTGCTACAGCCCTCCATGAGCTCGAGTTTTCCTTCACAGACACTTGTCAGCCCCAGGCCAGAGGGAGAGGGTGTGACTGGCCACCATGTTGTGAAAACACTCAAAGCAAGCCTGTGAAGACATCGTCTTCAACGATGGAAGAGGAAGAGCTAGCCTCTCGCCAACAACCAGCACCCCCTTGCCAACCACGTATACGAGCCACCTGAGACAGATCTAACAGGTCCAGGCCAGCCTTCGGATGACTGCAACCTCAAGAAACATCCTGAGCCAGAACTGCCCAGCTTTGTGACCTTCGAATACCTGACGTGCACAAACTATAGGGATAACAAACGTTTATTTAAGTTCTTCTAGTCTTTTATTAAATATATGAGTAACTAAATTTGAATGACCGCATCCTTTCCAATCATCTTATCACCAACTCTTTTCCCTTTTCCAACAACAAGAAATACACTCTGGCTACACAGAAATGCTTGGTTTTACTGAAGGAGAGAGGGAAACGGGGGGTTGTGGGGGTGTGGGGAGGAAAGAGGAAGGGAGAGAGAAAGAAAAAAAAGAAAAACAAAAAACCCACTCTTGCAAGTCTTTCTCACTATCAGTCACCACTGTCATGTCTTCTTTTCCCTTTTTGGCTCTGTTTCATCCCAAACATATCCCAACTTTTCTACTTCTTTCCATCTCAGTTACTATGTTCTTCTCTTTTCTCATGCCCCTACGGCCACATTGGAAGCCTTTCTGAGATAGGTAGTTTACCTTACATACAGCTTTTGAATTTCAACAACTGACAAATGCCACTGCTGCCTGCTGTTGCCACTGTGTGTGTGTGCCACTCAGGAGAGGGAGAGGGAGAGGGAGGGAGAAAAAGCATGTGTGTGTTTATGATCAAGGCACAGACCTTTAAATAATTACTCCTACCACCAGGAACTTGAAAGTTTTGAGGCTCTCCCTTCATACAGAGTTGTTTTCTTTTCAGTGCCATTCTGGGTACTCATTTTCCAGTGTTCTGCTTTCTTGTCTCTCAGGAATTCTCACAATTTCTAATGATACTATTTTTGTCCAACAAACATTAAGAATTTATCTTTTATTTCCCTGTTTCAAAGAATTTGGAAAAGAAAAGGAAGTAGTGGCATCTATACAAAAATGATTTAGAAAGGAAAAAGGCCCTAGAATATCTATAAATTAAGAAAATGCAGTGGAATAACAAAAAGTTAAAGATGTCAATAAAATTCAAACGCCTGCCATGATCTACCTCTCCAAATTCATCATTTACCACTTTCCTCCTTAGCTTGATACACTCCAGAAACAGACTTTCTTTCTGTTCCTCAAAAAATATCAAGCTTACTCCTTCAGAGCCTTTGTATCTGCTGTTCTTTTAATGTGGAAATCTGATGCTTTTCATGATTCAGATCTCTGTGCAAATGTCACTTCTTCCTAAATGTCTTCTCCAGTGACCACCTAATAAAATAGCTCCATCTCAGTTTCTGTCACATCATTCTATTTTGGTTTTAACCATATTGAACTTATCCTACTCTAATATTATCTTGATTACTTCTTTGCTTACTTGTCTGAGCTCCTCATCTAGCATAAACACTACATAAAGCTGTTCTGTAGTATTCCTCACTGTATCATGAGTATTCAATAAATATTTGATGAATGAAAATCTGGGAAAGAAGACACAGCCAATGACACAAGGTCTCAAGGAAGGCAAGAGAAATGGCATCAACATCAAAGTTGGAGTGTTAGCCATGAAAAGAAATAACTTATTTTTGAGACACATGGGAATGAAAGAAGGATAAAAATTAAGATACGTTTTGAGATGCTAGGAGACAATTCTCCATAGGTCTCTCATGTTCCCTTAAAAGAGGCACCGAATGCCCTTTGTTCTAGACTATCTTTTCAAGCATAGCAAACAGCCCTGGAAAATAGAGATGTCTCTCATGGGGCAAAGAGGAGGCATGCTTACTGCCCATTATAAAAGATTTGGGTTCCTTAAGCTCAGGGCTCCTTTCCTGTAATTCAACCCACTGAACATACAGATGTCATCTGACCCACTTCATGTCACCTAAGGGAACTGGGGCTCAGGGAACTAGTCCAAAAATGCTGATACTTCAACTACTCTGCTATGAATAAACTGTCCTTCATCTCTGACCCAGGAGTCTTATATTTTCTACCAGCACCCATGAAACTGGCAGGCTGTTTTGATTTGCAAGTAGGGTAATATCTCAGACTCTTCATAGTTCTTGATGTGAAGTAGAAAGGAAAAAAAGTGAGACATTAAAGCTTAATGTCCTATTTTTTTTCTAACAAAAACTGAAGGGAAGTCTTCTGCTGAGTGAGGCAGGGAGAATAGTGGGGGATTTAACACAAGTGGTTTTGGATATAGTCGTTCCAAGGAAGAGGGAAAAAAGCAAACTAGAAATGAACATCTCTTTACCCTGTCCCTTCCACCAGTTGGCGAACACTGTCCGTTTGTTTGTTTTTGCCTGATTTGTATTAATTTTATGTCCTCTCCCATACTATGGTTTGATTTGATTCAGGCCCCCCACTCCTTTCCTGGGCTATTTCAATAATCTCTCCAAAGAACCTCTCTTTGCCCCAACCCAACCTACTGATAGATTAATCTTATGAAAAACCAAATCTCACAATATTATTCCTCTATTCACAAGATACTGAAAATTAAACTAATGCATTATCATTTGAATTTTTTGATTGTGAAATATACATACTAAAGTATGAAACATGTAAGTACTATTTAATGAATAATAAAATGAACATCTACCTACCATCCAGCTTAAGAAATAGAACAATATAAGTACCTTAAGATCCTCATGTCTCCTCCCAAATTGTATCCCTCTCATTCCCTCCTTCAGAGGTGACTAGACCTTGAATTTTGGGTTACTCCTTCCCTTCTCTTTTTCAAAATAGATTACTGCCTATATATGCATCCCTAAAGAATACTGCTGATGAACAGATAAACAAGATGTGATATAGCTATATAATGGAATATTATTCAGCCTTAAAAAGAATGAAATCATCCCTGTATTTTAAATCTTCCTATAGCTTCCTATTGCTAAGAGCACAGAACTTTAGGTAGGCTGCAGCCAGGAGGGGAGTGTGAGGCCATTCCTCTGCTAGCCCCAGACCCTTATGGGGGCAAAAGACCAGAGAAGAGACACACAGTGGGAATTTTTAAAAGAAAACAAACCTGGTGACAGCAGGGCTTCTCCCAGGAAGGCACGGCAGCTTAGTGCTGGTGGTGCTGGCAGTAGTAGTAATCATGATAAAATGTGATGATGCCAGCTTCTCAAAATTACTTGCAATACATAAAAATTGTCAGATGAATAAAAATACACACAAACTAAAAAAAAAAAAAAAAGAAAAGAAAAAAAGACTATTAAAAAAAAAGAGCACAGAGCTTTAGCATGGCAATCAAGGCCTTCATATTCATTTCCCCCTACTACATTTCTAGTCCTATCTCTAACACAAACCCTAAAACTGTTGCTAGCTTACATACAACTTGCTATCTCTATAGCCTTATATTGATACTTTCCTATCTTTTACTATGCTGTCTCCTTTACCTGGAATATATTTCCTATCATTCAGTAGCTTCTTTAATGTTCTTGGTAGGGCAGAAATAGAGACGCAGACGTAGAGAACGGACTTATGGACACAGTAGGGGAAGGGGAGGGTGGAACGAATTGAGAGAGTAGCACTGACATATATACACTACCATGTGTAAAATAGAGAGCTAGTGGGAAGCAGCTGCATAGCACAGGGATATCAGCTCGGTGCTCTGTGACCAACTAGAGGGGTGGGATGGGGAGGGTGGAAGGGAGGCTCAAGAGGGAGGGGATATGGGTATACATATAGCTGATTCACTTTGTTATACAGCAGAAACTAACAAAACATTGTAAAGCAACTATATTCCAATAAAGACACAAAAAGAAAAATGTGCTTTTCAGATGCTACCTCCTCCATGAAGCATTCCTGTTCCCTAGTCAGACGAAATCTTTTCTTCATCTGCAATTACTCAGCACTTTATCTGTATTTCCCATATAGTGTGTATTTTCTACTCTGCCTTAATACCTTTTTAAATCAGTGACACTGCACTCTCCTCATTTTCCTCCTATCTCTCTCCAGCTACTTCTTCACTGGTTCTTCTTCCTCTGACCATCTTAAACGTTGGGTCCTTCAGTGTCTTATCCAGGATCCTCCTCTCTTCTCTTTATATCCTTCCTTTAAGACATCATATGTACTCCAATTACTACCTACATGCTGATGACTCTTAATCACTAGTTCCCATTTTTCTACTGAGCATCTGGTTATATAAAATTCAACTTTTACTGGCCATCTCCATGCAATATTCCACATTAAGTTCACCATTTCTCTAACTAAATTCATATTCTTCCTTTTCAGACTTCTTCCATAGTTCCAATCACATTGAATGGAAGCACCATCTACCTAGTTACCTGTCAGAAATTCAGGTGTCACCTTTATTGCTATTTCTTCCACAAGCCTTCACATTCCATCAATCACCAACTCTTTTGCTCTCACTAGTTAAATATTTCATAAATTCATCTAATTCTCTCCAACTCTATTGCTACCAAAAAAGTTTATGACTCCAGTACATCTCAGTTACTCAGAAAGTCCTCACATTATGTCCCTGCCTCTAATCTCACCCCTTCCAATCCATTCTCCACACTGCTGCCAGTGCAATATTTCCAAACAGCAACAATAACCATGTCACTTCTCTGAAATGCCTTAATGACTTCCCATTGCACCAAGGATGAAATTCCAGTGATACACAGACCATGCATGAAATGGTCCTTGCTCACAGCTCAAGCTTCATCTCTGAACACTGAAGTCTTGGAGTCCCATTAAGTCATGTCAAGTTCTCCAGCTCCTCTTTGCCTTTGCACATACGGTGATTTCAAGTGAAACTCACTTAACTCTCCCCACTTCTCTCTCCCTTCAAACACTTCGTCTGGCTAACTCTTACACACGTTAGGCCTCAGGTTAGCCAAAACTTTCTCCAGAAAGCTTTCCCCAACACCAGGCCTCACTAAGATTTGGTTAGTTGGCCAAATCTAATTCCATCACAGGTACTTTCAGAGTACTTTGTACTTTCCCCAATCATAGCACTCATCAACTTATATATTTAAATTTTAATTACCTATTTATCTGTTCCCCCCCGCCAGAATGTAAGCAACTTGAGCAATGAGGATAACTTACTTACTCGTATAGAACATACCAGATGTTTTATAAATATGTGTTGTCGAATGAAGGAATGTCTTATCTTTGCTAAAAAACAAAAACAAGAAAAACAGAAGTCTCCCAATGGCAAAATCTGAGTCTAATAAATTTTCAATCACCATATGCTAGGCTCAGAAAAACAAGATTTTTTTTTGTATTTCAGATAGGACAAAATAAGCCTTAAATTTCAAAGAACATAATCTGAATTATAGAAGTACAGCTCAAATTGCTAGAAAGGAACCTCAAGAGTCATACAGTCTAGGACCCTGCTTTTAAAGAAGTAAAATATTATCAATCCCTCAGTTATATATGGTCAAGTATTTATAAATTATTGTTAGCAATATTATTTAAAATAATGGAATCTATAGAATCCCAACTAAGACGTTAAAATAAAAACTGGCTCACTACATATGAAATGATTCATTAATATGCTACTGTAGAAAAATAAGACAAATGTGACTACCTTACAGAATTAGGATGCTGTAATCTATATGAGTTTAGAGCTTTTATCATTTTAAAATATTTTAAACCATCACCTCCAAAGAAAAAATTTGCTTTTGATAAATTGCTTCGGGTATTCAAAGGGAAAGAAATTCATACAAGCAAGGTTGTCCAGCTATGAAGATGATTTCCATATCCCCAAAATTTTAGCATATATTACTAACAGAAGTCTGCTTTAAATGTACTACATCATGCTGTATATTTTCTTTATAGCTTAATATGAATAAGAATCACTAGTGTCAACACCTCCTTTAAAAACATTCATTCATATATCATTCAAGGAAAATATTTTTAATATATTACTTTGACATGTATTTTCAAATTGACAAGAACGCAACAATTATAAGGGTTTACATTTTTTAATGTAATAAAGCTAGCAGAAAAGATGAAACTAGCCTGACAGAATTTCACTGTCTAATGGTTCTCAGAGTCAGAATCCTATCGCTTCTAATGAAGAAACATTCAAGGAAAATTATTTACAGAAATCGGTTACTTTTATTTTGATCTGAAAAATCACAAGGTGAGATGCAACCACTATCTGTGATTAGTGTAGATATTTTCAAAGCAATATAGTGCCGGTCATTAGAATTCATGGGCTGGTGTCTTTTCACAGACTTTTCTCAATTTTTCCCTTTGTAATTCTCAAACCCAAGCCTCCTAGAGCTTTTAATAAACTATGAAGAATATTGTTTCAACATCTGTTGCTAAAGTATTTCAAAGAAACCTATTTTAGCAAAAATAGCATTTGATGAAAAGTGAAACTCTTCCCAAATATATACACAATTAAATTATTAATTTTAAAAAATCAATTTGTATTTTCTTCTAAGACAGTAAACCCACAATTTACACCTATCTAGAAAATTGTATTATCTCACTGCAATCTGGCCAATTTTTTGACATAGAAAGCCACTCTTCATTTGCAGTAGAAACTGTACAGATATTGCAAGGTGAAAGCAGACAGAATTCTTTCACATTGCCAAAGCCTTTGTAACATATAGAATAAACTGAGTATGCTGAATAAGGTCTGTTCCATAAACAATAGTTAAAAAAAAATTCTAGAAAAACTTTGATTACTCCAAGTATTATCATATTAATTTTTTAGTAATATATTTCTAGTAGTTAAAATATTATCTATAGGCAATTGGAGAATTTGAAACAATAATTCTATTAAGTAATATAATTTATAGATAAATGGATAGATAGGTAGATAATAGTTAATAAATTATTTCTTGAGTGATTCAGGACATGTTTTGTATTCTTTCTTAAAGAGTTTAACAATTTCATCATTTTTATTGGTATTCTAAATAGAAGCAAATTATTCTATTAAAAGGTTATGTTCTAGGAGCTTTGTAACAAGTATCACTTTGAAAAGCAGTTAAATTTTAAAAAACTAGACCTTTAAAAACTATACAGAAATCGTTTTCTGTATCTTGATTTAATGGTGGCTTAAAGATGGTCTGCACAATTCTATTCAAGACAGAAACAAGTTTTCTATATTAAGAAATAGTATTTAATTTACTAATTACTTCTATAAACGAGACATAAATATTATTTGGCCTCTGTTAACACTCTTCCAAAACATCAAAGTATTTGTTTTTCTTTTATAATTAGGTTACTTAAACTTTAACAAAGTCAGTATTAACAGCTAGTGCAAACAAATTAATCTGATGAATTAAAAGAAGGTATGGAATTCAGAAAATTCATTACATAAAATGTTCACTTTCAGAGCAGATCATTATACACACTATTCAAGTAAAGAGGGTAGAGACAGAAGCTTGTTGGTATACAAGCCCCCTCTTATGGCTGGCTAAGGAATGAACTTGGTGCTTTCTAGAGGCACCCCTAGCCAGTCACACACAAAGAAATACTAACAGTGAACCAGAAAATGCATGAGTGTGTTTTATATTATATATTCTAATAATCATCTCTATATGTGATTGCTTATGTTAAATATGAAATGCAGAAAAGCAGTATGCTAGAACTACATCTATTACATATTTTCCTAATTAAAACACGATTAAATTCTATATTTCAGTTTTTAATTAATCCCATTTTGATTTAATAAGTTTTTAACTCAAATGGACTTCAGTAACTCTTTGATTTTTTTTTAACATCTTTATTGGAGTATAATTGCTTTACAATGGTGTGTTAGTTTCTGCTGTATAACAAAGTGAGTCAGCTATACATATGTATCAGGATATATAGACATACATATATCCCCGTATCTCCTCCCTCTTGCGTCTCCCTCCCACCTTCCCTATCCCACCTCTCTAGATGGTCACAAAGCGCCAAGCTGATCTCCCTGTGCTATGCGTCTGCTTAGCTATATATTTTACATTTGGTAATATATATACTCTTTGATTTTTTTAAACTATATGCAAACAGTGCTCACTGTCAGAATTTATAATTCAATACAGTGTGTAATAATGTTACAATCATACATGGTTTTTTAATTTCACATTATTCTTAATTGTATAATGTTGAAAACTTCTTTCATATGAAAGATTATTTTCATAAATAATTTTTACCATAATATTGTTTTTTCAAAATCATTTAACATTATAAAAATAGAGGAACAAATATTAAAATATATAGCAAATGTTTCGTTTTTGCCTCAGTTGGTATTAAAGCAGCAATTGCTGGGTATCTGCCCTTTTCTTCCCCCTCATTCTCTGATTGACAAATGCTTTATTAAATGTTTAAAAGTAAGGGTAAAGAGTTGAGTAAAAGCCATAGTACTTAATAACTTCAAACTAATGAAACCGAAGACCAACTTGTTTTTTGGTTTTTTTTTACGTCATCACTTTCAAATCTCTTGGGGCTAAATTTTCGTCAGCATGTGAGAATCAGCCATAGCGATCCCATTACTCTGAGTATTCCATATGTAATTCCTCATGCATCAAACACAAGGCTTGCATAGTTTATCTTTCAAATATCTAAATAAATATGTACATATATAATACAAAATCCAAATGATTTATAAAACCTTAAATTTATATAATGTATATACACATATACACATATTTACACATCATTAATATATGTGTACATACTACACACACACAACACACATTATATCTCCACATTCTACCAGTCTTCTACATAGCTAAGAAGTTGAGTTACAGTAATTAAAAGGATTATCCAAAATAACTGGCTGAATAGCAATATCTTGGATAGGGTCTGAATGAGCTATATATTTAACAGAGCATGTCAAATGTGAGGATTCCCATTCTTAAGACTATATGTATTACCTAAATGAAACTGTTTGAAGCCTGAATACTGCATTCAATAATACAGGCCTGGGAAGGAAGTATTTTCTTTCCTTCCTGAAGTGAATTTGATGCTTCTGAAAGACTGACAGATTGAGAAGAAAAAGTATAGCTCCAAACTAAATTAAGTAGTCACAGAACAAACACTGCAGCTGCAGGAGCAATTCAAATTTCCTATCACCAATGTTTCAATCCTCTTTTAAAAGAACCATTTCTGAGGTCAGAGGTTACTCCCATTTTCATGGCTATTCAGCCCCCTGGCTAATGTAGCTAACATGAGTGCCATTAAATAGTGACAATTACGATAATGGATATATCTGCAAGAGCAGCAAGTCATTTTATAAAAGCTGCCAACTACTACAAAAATACTGATTTTTCAATTCCACAAAATTGTTTCTATAACATTTTATCTAAAACTGGTTTACATTACTCAAAAACAAAATCTATATTGTTTAAATAAAATATTAATCACATTACATTCCAAAAGTTACAAAGGGGACAGAAAATAAATTTTAAATAAAAATATATATCATCCAATAAGCCACGGCCCAACTGCTTGGACTTAGAGTACTCCCAAACTATCTCTGATGTGTGTGTGTCTGAGTCTGTGCAAACATACATCCTCATTTCAGAAACAGGAAGAAAATGACTGTCTTTCAAACCTCCTCTGCTAATCACTGATAATAACCTACCTGGTATTATACATTATAAAGAAGTTTGAACATCTTCTGAAATAAATGTGTAATATATAATTTATTCATAAGTAATGAAGTAATATTACCTCAAAACAGAAATATCAAAAATTCAAAAGAAAAATACTAAAAGTGGTAGACTTGAAGAGAAGTATTATTATAAACGTTAGAGGGAAAGAATTTCATAAGATAGAAATCTAAGTTTCTAAAAATGTAATTTTTGTATAGTTGTATATGGAAGATAAGTTTTAAAGATATTTAAAGTCCTATGCTGTTTCATTACATTAGTGAAAAGTACAATTTTGTATAACTCTGACAGAGGATATATGATTCACAGTTAGAAAAATGTAAAAATGCACATACAGTTTGTGTAATTCTATCAGTTATGATAGGCTACTGAAGTACTTAAATTAATTCTGATTTTTCTGTGATTATTGGTGAATGTTTTAAAACGGTAGGACAGCTTCACTTTGTGCTTCCAAAATATCGAAAGACATTTAAATATGAATGTAACTGAAACAACATTTTTCACTAAATTGCTAGAAGACATAAATTACTTTTTTTTTAATTTCAGAAAAAAAAAAACTGTATCTCAAATTGGAAAAGAAGTTGAAAGAGGGGAAAAAAACCTTTCAGAGTTAAGACTTAAGGCTTTAAATAATTATCTGTATAGAAATATTTTCTTCTCCTTAATATTCAAGTAAATCAACAATAATTATTTCATTTCAGAAACTAAATCTTCAGTTTAATAATTTAATGACCTGAACTTACATAGGAATGCAAGGGTTTTTTATAAAGTGGATAAAAGAAGACAAAAAACATGCCAAGAGAAAAGCTACTTTTCTAGTTTTAACTGATCAACAATCACTTGATATGATGAAATATAATATTACAGATAATTGTTCAATTGTTCCTATGGCATTTTAGAATGACTTGAAATAGTAGAGGGTAAGCCTGTCTGTCTAGTTGCAGTCACAGAGCAATTCAATATTTAAATGTTTGTAGAAAACCAAATTAGATTAGTTTTCTTTTCTGTTTTTTGTGGGGTTTTTTTTCCTTCTGTAGTTAGTTGAGCTTAAAATGCAATATAGAAAGTACAAATACTTCGAGACCTTTGTCGTCTAAATTACAAGACAGGCCCCCATTTGAAGCCCAGAACAATTAATAAAAGAGCAAGAGTCATCCATTCATTTTAATATTTTGAGAATTCTCCTTTCCAAAGTTTCCTCAAGCCAGAATTTTAATTTCATCCTCCTGCCTCCCCCCAAAACAATAAAAAACCCTCCACATAATTCATTATACGGTCCTTACACAATTGCACCACCTAGTGTTTACTAGGCAATAATCATACAAATTTAGTAAAGCTTTCTCAGTATTTAAAACAAAACAAAAACCGCTGCCATCAACATCATGACAGTACCACACTACATTACACATCCAAACTTTAACTTACCTTTGTTTTAACTTACAAAAGTTTAATAGCTTGAGATGCATTAACGTATTACATTTTAATTGTGATCTATTTAAGTATTCTAAATGTGCCCTGAGTTTAGCCCTCGACTCTGAAAATAATTCAAAAGTGCTCAAACTGATACATATTATTTGAAGAAAAAATTTATTTTAAAATCTAGAATGTGTTTCAATGCCAAAATTAACAGAGAAAAATGAGAATGGCGAGTGGCCTCTTCATGGGCAAAGGCAACATCGTTCCTTCTCTTCTCTCTACTCCTCTGGCTTCCTGACAGCAGGAGGGGGCTCTTGTTTCCTTTTCTCCACCCAGAATCACATTTTAAATACTCTTTAGCTATGTATAAGGAAGACATACTACTATAGTTTCCACAGTAAATAATTATTGGATTTTTAAAAATTGATGTTCTTGCTATAGTGTTGAGCAATAACTTCTTTAAATGTGTATCCATTTGTGATAAAATACCATAATTATATTAAATTTACAATACTAACCTGACATTTATTTAATAATGTTGTAATGATAAGAAGTCATCATTACTGTTCTTACACAGTAATCAAGCATAAGTGATAAACTGTTCACATGAATTACTATCATCCACATGGCCTTCAGGTAGTTAAAATCAAGCATTACTAAGGTGAGCTGGAGGGAGAGAAAGGGAAATCCAGGTGGAACAGAAAGGTACCCTAAGTCCCTACCAAAGACATTAGATCTATATTCTATACTTGGGAAAGCCAATCTTACTCCTTTCTTAGCAGCAAGGTGCCATGGTCGTACGTGACGGAATTCCCCGGCTGGTAAGTATACCAGTTCTTCAACTTGTGAACCTCCAATGTCAAAAGCCAGGACAGAGCCAAATACACTTTGGCTTAGAATAGTAGTTAGTGTTTGTGTATTGAGAGTGTGTATGGGGTTCAGGGCGGGGGGGGGAGGGGGTAGGAGGAGGAGAGGCGAAGGGTGTAGGGAAGGAAGGAAGGAAAAAGACAAATGAAAACGGAGGGCTTCAACCCCAACTGATAACTAGTCCAGGTTCTCCACTTTAACAGCAGAGGTATGCAATCAAATCTTTGGATAGTGTCTATTTCCATTTGTTTTCCAGCACTAGGCCTCTATCAACCATGCATTTTCTTATCTCAAATCCACCCTATGATAATCTACCCTTTCTTTTATCTTTGGACATTACATTTTTTACCTTCCCCCCTAGTTGACAGATATGATTTATATAATTTGTCTAAAACTGAACATAGAAACAATCCCACAATATCGAGTAGAGCTCAGATCTACCTAGAAACATTCAAATGGTTATGGAACACCTTGTATTCCCTAGAGGCTGAAAGTACACAAGAATATGACACCTCCATGGCAAAAAATGAAATGATGGTCTGCAAATATTTGCTCTTCCATGTCCTCTAGTTGCATCTTAACGTATTCATAAGATTACTATTACTCGTCATGAAAACTGGACTCTATGGTAATATGAGGAGCTCAAGTGCAAAAGTACTGTGAAATGTGGCTATGGTTTGAAAACTTTTCCAAACTTAAACAAAACTTACTAAAATTATTCCCTTTGCTATATTGGTCCAGACTTCCCATGATCCTAGAGGCCAACTCTGATAATAAAGTCTCCTAAGATTCTGAGAGTCATGGCTCTCAGGATCCTAAGCCTATCCTAGAACTGCAAGGCACAGTAACTACTAAAATGCTGTGTGATACTATATACAGTGAAGCAGAAAAATGAGAGAGGATGCTTGTGGCCTATAATTAGCTCAGCAAAAAGAGGAGATGAGGGTGACATTTGTTCCTGTTCCTCCTGCAGAATCAAATAAAAGTGGAGAATGTTAAAAAGAAAATTGTTATGTATAAGCTATGTGGTGATAGATAACTCAGAGCCTTGAACATGAACTCAGAGCAAAAGAGTTATACAGCTTTTAAATTCAAGACGGAAGTAGAAAAGTCTAGGCCTGCCAAAGGTAGGGAATCTAACAGACAACCATCCCCACTGTAAACCTTTAACCCTTAAGAGCTACATTCTCAACATAAAAGCAAAGAAGTAAGGCCACCCAACTTCTCTTATAACCTACAGTACTCCCATGAAAGTTGCCTTGGTACTGAAGGTGAAAGTGAGGAAGGGCAGGGACAGGATCCTGTTCCTGAGAAATTGTAGTTCAAAGTCAACCACCACACAGAATTGCAATCCAAATTCTCTTGACCTAGGTGTCGAAAGCACTTTAAGTTTTGAATTTAGCCCAAAGTGGTTCCAGACTGCTAAGTGACTTCAGTAGCAAAAGCAAATACAATTCCTCTTGGGGGAATGAATACACACTTTCATTTCAGACCCAAAGACTTAACAAAATTAATTTTTCAAATAAAAAATGACATAATGAAATACAGCATCATGAGCAAGAACCAGTAAAAGTGGTAGAAAGCAGAAACAAGCTGAAAGAATTAACATGTTGGAATTAGTAAGAACACATTATAAAGTAACTATGTTCATTATATTTAAAGAAACAAAAAATCAAGGTTGAAAATACTGTGGAGAACAGTAAACCTATTAAACAAGAAAAAGACTTAGATTTTAGACAGAAGTAAATAAAACTCCTAGAAAGAAAACACAATAATTGAAATTAAAACTCAATGGAAAAGATTAACAGATTAAAGAACTGGAAGACATGAAAGGATTAGTTTGAGAGTTAGTTTAAAATACGTAGGAGCAGAGAGAGAGCTTCAAGATGGCGGAAGAGTAAGACACGGAGATCACCTTCCTCCCCACAGATACGTCAGAAATGAGCAAAAGAGTTATACAGCTTTTAAATTCAAGACGGAAGTAGAAAAGTCTAGGCCTGCCAAAGGTAGGGAATCTAACAGACAACCATCCCCACTGTAAACCTTTAACCCTTAAGAGCTACATTCTCAACATAAAAGCAAAGAAGTAAGGCCACCCAACTTCTCTTATAACCTACAGTACTCCCATGAAAGTTGCCTTGGTACTGAAGGTGAAAGTGAGGAAGGGCAGGGACAGGATCCTGTTCCTGAGAAATTGTAGTTCAAAGTCAACCACCACACAGAATTGCAATCCAAATTCTCTTGACCTAGGTGTCGAAAGCACTTTAAGTTTTGAATTTAGCCCAAAGTGGTTCCAGACTGCTAAGTGACTTCAGTAGCAAAAGCAAATACAATTCCTCTTGGGGGAATGAATACACACTTTCATTTCAGACCCAAAGACTTAACAAAATTAATTTTTCAAATAAAAAATGACATAATGAAATACAGCATCATGAGCAAGAACCAGTAAAAGTGGTAGAAAGCAGAAACAAGCTGAAAGAATTAACATGTTGGAATTAGTAAGAACACATTATAAAGTAACTATGTTCATTATATTTAAAGAAACAAAAAATCAAGGTTGAAAATACTGTGGAGAACAGTAAACCTATTAAACAAGAAAAAGACTTAGATTTTAGACAGAAGTAAATAAAACTCCTAGAAAGAAAACACAATAATTGAAATTAAAACTCAATGGAAAAGATTAACAGATTAAAGAACTGGAAGACATGAAAGGATTAGTTTGAGAGTTAGTTTAAAATACGTAGGAGCAGAGAGAGAGCTTCAAGATGGCGGAAGAGTAAGACACGGAGATCACCTTCCTCCCCACAGATACGTCAGAAATACATCTACACGTGGAAGTGCTCCTATAGAACACCTACAGAACGCTGGCAGAAGACCTCAGACCTCCCAAAAGGCAAGAAACTCCCCACATGGACTTCCCTGGTGGCGCAGTGGTTGAGAATCCGCCTGCCGATGCAGGGGACATGGGTTCGTGCCCCGGTCCGGGAAGATCCCACATGCCGTGGAGCGGCTGAGCCCGTGAGCCATGGCCACTGAGCCTGGGCGTCCGGAGCCTGTGCAACGCAATGGGAGAGTCCACAGCAGTGAGAGGCCCGCGTAACACACACACACACACACACACACACACACACACACACACACACACACAAAAGAAACTCCCCAAGTACCTGGGTAGGGAAAAAGAAAAAAAAGAGACAAAGAATAGGGACGGGATCTGCACCAGTGGGAGGGAGCTGTGAAGGAGGAGAGGTTTCCACACATTAGGAAGCCCGTCCGCGGGTGGAGACTGCAGTGGAGGAGATGGGGGAGCTTCAGAGCCACGGAGGAGAGCACAGCAACAGGGGTGTGGAGGGCAAAGCGGAGAGAATCCCGCATGGAGGATCGGTGCTGACCAGCACACACCAGCCCAAGAGGCTTGTATGCTCACCTGCCGGGATGGGCGGGAGCTGGGAGCTGAGGCTCTGGCTTCGGTAGGATCCCAGGGAGAGGACTGGGGTTGGAGGCGTGAACACAGCCTGAAGGGAGCTACTGCGCCACGGCTAGCTGGGAGGGAGTCCGGAAAAAGTATGGACCCGCCGAAGAGGCAAGAGACATTTTCTTCCCTCTTTGTTTCCTGGTGTGCGAGGAGAGGGGTTTAAGAGCACCGCTTAACAAAGCTCCAGAGATGGGCGTGAGCCGCGGCAATCGGCGCGCAACCCGGAGACAGGCATGAAACGCTGAGGCTGCTGCTGCCGCTGCCGAAAAGCTTGTGTGCAAGCACAGGTCACTATCCACACCTCCCCTCCTAGGAGCCTGTGCAGCCCGCCACTGCCAGGGTCCCGCAATCCAGGGACAACTTCCCTGGTAAAACGCAGGGCATGCCTCAGGCTGGTGCAACATCATGCCGGCCTCTAACGCTGCAGGCTCACCCCTCATCCGAACACTTCCCTCCCCCGGGCATGAGTGAGCCAGAGGCCCTGAATCAGCTGCTCCTTCAACCCCGTCCTGTCTGAGCGCAGAACAGATGCCCTCAGACGACCTACACGCAGAGGCGGGTCGAAATCCAAAGCTGAACCCTGGGAGCTGTGCGAAAAAAGAAGAGAAAGGGAAATCTCTCCCAGCAGCCTCAGAAGCAGTGGAAGAAATCTCCACAGTCAACCTGATGTACCCTGTATCTGTGGAATACCTGAATAGGCAACGAATCATCCCAAATTGAGGAGGTGGACTTTGGGAGCAAAGATATATTATTTTTTCCCCTTTTTCTCTTTTTCTGACTGTGTATGTGTATGTGTATGCTTCTGTGTGTGATTTTGCCTGTATAGCTTTCCTTTCACCATTTATCCTAGGGATCTGTCCATCTGTTTTTTTGTTTTACTTTAAAAAAATTTTTTCTTAATAATTATTTTTTATTTTAATAACTTTATTTTATTTTACTTTATTTTATTTTATTTTATCCTCTTTCCTTCTTTCTTTTTATTTTATCTCCCTTTTCTTCTGAGCCGTGTGGATGAAAGGCTCTTGGTGCTACAGCCAGGAGTCAGTGCTCTGACTCTGAGGTGGGAGAGCCAACTTCAGGACACTGGTCCACAAGACACCTCCCAGCTCCACGTAATATCAAACAGCGAAAATCTCCCAGAGATTTCCATCTCAACACCAAGACCCAGCTTCACTCAATGACCAGCAAGCTACAGGGCTGGACACCCTATGCCAAACAACTAGCAAAACAGGACTACAGCCCCATCCATTAGCAGAGAGGTTGCCTAAAATCATGGTAAGGCTACAGACACCCCAAAACCCACCAGCAGATGTGGACCTGCCCACCAGAAAGACAAGATCCAGCCTCATCCACCAGAACACAGGCACTAGTCCCCTCCACCAGGAAGCCTACACCACCCACTGAACCAACCTCAGCCACTGGGGACAGACACAAAAACAACGGGAACTATAAACCTGCAGCCTGCGAAAAGGAGACCCCAAACACAGTAAATTAAGCAAAATGAGAAGACAGAATTACACACAGCAGATGAAGGAGCAAGGTAAAAACCCACCAGACCTAATAAATGAAGGGGAAATAGGCAGTGTACCTAAAAAAGAATTCAGAATAATGATAGTAAAGATGAGCCAAATTCTTGGAAATACAATAGACAAAATACAAGAAACGTTTAACACGGACCTAGAAGAACTAAAGAGCAAACAAAAAATGATGAACAACACAATAAATTAAATTAAAAATTCTCTAGAAGGGACCAATAGCAGAATAACTGAGGCAGAAGAATGGATAAGTGACCTAGAAGATAAAATAGTGGAAATTACTGCACACAGAATAAAGAAAAAAGAATGAAAAGAACTGAGGACAGTCTCAGAGACCTCTGGGACAACATTAAATGCACCAAAATTCGAATTATAGGGGTCCCAGAAGAAGAAGAGAAAAAGAAAGGGACTGAGAAAATATTTGAAGAGACTATAGTTGAAAACTTCCCTAATATGGAAAAGGAAATAGTTAATCAAGTCCAGGAAGCAGAGAGAGTCTGATACAGGATAAATCCAAGGAGAAACACTCCAAGACACATATTAATCAAACTATCAAAAATTAAATACAACGCTTCCCTGGTGGCGCAGTGGTTGGGAGTCCGCCTGCCGATGCAGGGGACACAGGTTCGTGCCCCGGTCCGGGAAGATTCCACATGCCGCAGAGAAACTATCAAAAATTAAATGCAAAGAAAACATATTAAAAGCAGCAAGGGAAAAACAACAAATAACACACAAGGGAATCCCCATAAGGTTAACAGCTGATCTTTCAGCAGAAACTCTGCAAGCCAGAAGGGAGTGGCAGGACATATTTAAAGTGATGAAGGAGAAAAACCTACAACCAAGATTACTCTACCCAACAACGATCTCATTTAGATTTCATGGAGAAATTAAAACCTTTACAGACAAGCAAAAGCTGAGAGAGTTCAGCACCAGCAAACCAGCTTTACAACAAATGCTAAAGCAACTTCGCTAGGCAGGAAACACAAGAGAAGGAAAGGACATACAATAACAAATGCAAAACACTTAAGAAAATGGGAATAGGAACATACATATTGATAATTACCTTAAATGTAAATGGATTAAATGCTCCCACCAAAAGACAGACTCGCTGAATGGATACAATAACAAGACCCGTATATATGCTGACTACAAGAGACCCATTTGAGACCTAGGGACACATACAGTCTGAGACTGAGGGGATGGAAAAAGATATTCCATGCAAATGAAAATCAAAAGAAAGCTGGAGTAGCAATTCTCATATCAGACAAAAATAGACTTTAAAATAAACACTATTACAAGAGACAAAGAAGGGATCGATGCAAAAGGAAGATATAATAATTGTAAATATTTATGCACCCAACATAAGAGCAAGGATAGATCATATCTTGGGTCACAAATCAAGCCTTGGTAAATTTAACAAAATTGAAATCGTATCAAGTATCTTTTCCAACCACAATGCTATGACACTAGATATCAATTACAGGAGACCTGTAAAAAATACAAACACATGGAGGCTACACAATACACTACTTAATAACCAAGTTATCACTGAAGAAATCAAAGAGGAAATCAAAAAATACCTAGAAACAAATGATAATGGAGACATGATGACCCAAAACCTATGGAATACAGCAAAAGCAGTCCTAAGAGGGAAGTTTACAGCAACACAATCCTACCTTAAGAAACAGGAAACATCTCAAATAAACAACCTAACCTTGCACCGAAAGCAGTTAGAGAAAGAAGAACAAAAAAACCCCAAAGTTAGCAGAAGGAAAGAAATCATAAAGATCAGATCAGAAATAAAAGAAAAAGAAATGAAGGAAACAATAGTAAAGATCAATAAAACTAAAAGCTGGTTCTTTGAGAAGATAAACAAAATTGATAAACCATTAGCCAGACTCATCAAGAAAAAAAGGGAGAAGACTCAAATCAATAGAATTAGAAATGAAAAAGGAGAAGTAACAACTGACACTGCAGAAATACAAA
>NC_041225.1:78588366-78589402 GCF_002837175.3 Physeter macrocephalus
ACCTGTATACAGAAAAGTATAAGACACTGATGAAAGAAATTAAAGATGATACAAACAGATGGAGAGACATACCATGTTCCTGGATTGGAAGAATCAACATTGTGAAAATGACTATACTACCCAAAGCAATTCACAGATTCAATGCAATCCCTATCAAACTACCAATGGCCTTTTTCACAGAACTAGAACAAAAAGTTTCACAATTTGTATGGAAACACAAAAGACCCTGAATAGCCAAAGCAATCTTGAGAAAGAGAAACAGACTGGGGGAATCAGGCTCCCAGACTTAAGACTATACTACAAGGCTACAGTAATCAAGACAGTATGGTACTGGCACAAAAGCAGAAAATAGAGATCAATGGAATAGGATAGAAAGCCCAGAGATAAACTCATGCACATATGGTCACCTTATTTTTGATAAAGGAGGCAAAAATATACAATGGAGGTAAGACAGCCTGTTCAATAAGTGCTGCAGGGAAAACTGGACAGCTACATGTAAAAGAATGAAATTATAACACTCCCTAATGCCATACACAAAAATAAACTCAAAATGGAATAAAGGACTAAATGTAAGGCCAGACACTATAAAACTCTTAGAGAAAAACATAGGCAGAACACTCTGTAACATAAATCACAGCAAGATTCTTTTTTGACCCACCTCCTAGAGAAATGGAAATTAAAACAAAAATAAACAAATGGGACCTAATGAAACTCAGAAGCTTTTGCACAGCAAAGGAAACCATAAACAAGACGAAAAGACAACTCTCCGAATAGGAGAAAATATTTGCAAATTAAGCAACTGACAAAGGATTAATCTCCAAAATTTACAAGCAGCTCATGCAGCTCAATATCACAAAAACAAACAACCCAATCCAAAAATGGGCAGAAGAACTAACTAGACATTTCTCCAAAGAAGATATACAGATTGCCAACAAACCCATGAAAGAATGCTCAACCTCACTAATCATTAGAGAAATGCAAATCAAAACTACAATGAGGTATCACCTCACACCGGTCAGAATGGCCATCATCAAAA
>NC_041225.1:78589444-78594223 GCF_002837175.3 Physeter macrocephalus
AACCATAATTCAAAAAGACACATGCACCCCAATGTTCATTGCAGCTCTATTTACAATAGCCAGGACATGGAAGCAACCTAACTGTCCATCAACAGATGAATGGATAAAGAAGATGTGGCACATATATACAATGGAATATTACTCAGCCATAAAAAGAAATGAAACTGAGTTATTTGTAATGAGGTGGATAGATCTGGAGTCTGTCATACACAGTGAAGTAAGTCAGAAGGAGGAAAACAAATACCGTATGCTAACACATATATATGTAATCTAAGAAAAAAAATGTCATGAAGAGATTAGTGGTAGGATGGGAATAAAACACAGACCTACTAGAGCATGGACTTGAGGACGTGGGGAGGGGGAAGGGTAAGCTGTGACGAAGTGAGAGAGTGGCAGGGACATATATGCACTACCAAATGTAAATTAGATAGCTAGTGGGAAGCTGCCGCATAGCACAGGGAGATCACCTCTGTGCTTTGTGACCATGAGAGGGGTGGGATAGGGAGGGTGGGAGACGCAAGAGGGAAGAGATATGGGAACATATGTATATGTATAACTGATTCACTTTGTTGTAAAGGAGAAACTAACACACTATTGTAAAACAGTTATACTCCAATAAAGATGTGAAAAGAAAAGAAAAGAGCAAGCATCCTACTTAAATTACGGGTTCATTTCAACAGGTGATTCACACTCTCCAAGCCTGCTTTGTATAATACGTGGCAGCAGACTATCCAATGAAGCCATGAAACCTTCAAAACCGCTTCACCACATGGAGACCAAGCACCCTGAATTAAAAGACAAGCCTTTGGAGCTTTTCACAAGGAAAAACTGTGAACATGAAGAACAGAGGCAATTATCGAAGGCCACCACTTCATCAAATGTGTCTGTACATCATCACTGAGAGCATCATTCTTAGTGGCTAACCGCACTGCTAAAGCTAAGAAGCCCTTTACTATTGGTGAAGAGTTGATCCTGCCTGCTGCTAAGGACATCTATCGTGAACTTTTAGGAGAGGCTGCAGTTCAAAAGGTGGCACGTGTTCCTCTTTCAGCTAGCAACATAACAGACTAATTGATGAAACAGCAGAGGATACTGAGGCGCAATTGTTATTGAGGAGTAATGAGTCACCGTGGTATGCAATCCAGGTTGACAAGTCTACCGATGTTGACAACAAGGCAACAATACTTTTTTTGTGTGTGTGTGTAATGTATTTTTCAGGAGGATGTGCATGAGGATATGTTATGTGCACTTTTGTTGTCAACCAACACCACAGCTGCAGAACTATTCAAGTTTTTGAATGATTACATATCAAGAAAACTGATTGGTCATTTTGTGTCGGTATATGCACGGACGGAGCAGCTGCCATGACTGGACAGCTTTCTGGTTTCACTACTCAGGTCAAAGAGGTCGCTTCTGAATGTGAGTCTACGCACTGTGTCATCCATAGAGAAATGCTGGCTAGCCGAAAAATGTCACCTGAACTTAACAACGTTTTGCAGGATGTGATTAAAATTATCAACCACATTAAAGTACATGCCCTTAACTCACATCTGTTCATGCAGCTCTGTGGGGAGATGGACCCAGAGCACACACGTCTTCTCTCATACACAGAAGTGAGATGGCTTTCTAAAGGTAGATCACTGGCCAGGGTTTTTGAGTTATGAGAGCCGCTCCAGAGATTTCAGAAAAAGAGTCACCACTGGCAGCACATTTTAGTGACACAGAATGGGTCGCAAAACTTGCTTACTTGTGTGACTTATTCAACCTGCTCAACAAACTCAATCTGTCACTTTAGGGTAGAACAACAACTGTGTTCAAGTCGGCAGATAAAGTGGCTGCATTTAAAGCCAAACTGGATTTATGGGGGGGACGAGTGAACATTGGGATTTTTGACATGTTTCAAGAATTAGCGGAGATTTAGAAAGAGACTGAGCCTTCTTTCTCCCAGATGGTGCATGATCACCTATCTCAGCTTTCCAAAGAGTTTGAGCATTACTTCCCAACCACAAAAGACCCCCGAACTGGGAAGGAATGAATCCTTGACCCATTTGTAAATAAGCCAGGTGAAATCGACTTTGTCCGTGCTAGAAGAGGATCAACTACTTGATATCTCAAATGACGGTGGCCTTAAAAGTATGTTTGAGACAACTTCAAATCTCCATACGTTCTGGATTAAACTCAAGATGGAATAGCCTGAGATTGCCACAAAAGCACTGAAAAGCCTGCTTCCATTTCCAACATCCTATCTTTGTGAAGCAGGGCTTTCTGCAGTGACAGCAACCAAAACGAAATTACGGAGTAGACTGGACGTAAGCAATATACTTCGGGTGTCACTGTCTCCCATCACCCCCAGATGGGACCATCTAGTTGCAGGAAAACAAGCTCAGGGCTCCCAATGATTCTGCATTATGTGGTCAGTTGTATAATTATTTCATTATATATTACAATGTAATAATAATAGAAATAAAGTGCACAATAAATGTAATGAGCTTGAATCATCCCAAAACAATCCCCCCACCCCAGTCTGTGGAAAAATTGTCTTCCACGAAACCGGTCCCTGGTGCCAAAAAGGTTGGGAACCTCTGCTCTATAGAACCTGCTTTCTCTAGAGTCACAATATCTCCCTGCTCCTAAAGCTAGTGGACCTTTCGCAGACCTTATCTTCCTTGAGGTTTCTCCTACTACCCAACACTGTTACCCATACCCTCTTTCTGGAAAGATTCTCTTCCCCATGCTCCCCAAATAGTTTACTTCCTAGCTCTCTGACCACTCTTCCTTCAGCACCACTTCTTTCTGCTCATACCAGAATTCTGTCCTGGGTCCTGTTTTCTTCTCACTTTATATACGATCCCTAGGTGATATTATCTTCTTCCATAGCTTCACTTCCCACCTACAAAATTAAATCTCAAGCACATACCCAGGAAGGTAGCTGTCTCTCCTCCACCTATTCCAACTCCTTAAATGAGAATTCCTGCATATAATGTTACCAATTAAGGACCACAATTGAAGCCCTCATCTTTACCAAGCAAACCTGTCCATCTCCTTGTGGTTCCAGTTTTAGTGAATGATACTACCATTCACTTAATTGCTCAAGACAGAAACTTACATATCGTTCTTTACTTCTTCTCCCTTGCTGCTCACATCAATTACTATCCACTAAACTCCACTTTATAAATGTCTTTCAAAATGATCTAAATCTCTAAAATACCAGCATCCATCCTAGGATTTCAAAAACCAACACCCTAAACTTCATTATTTCTTATATACAAAATTTTCCTACTTCCACAAGAAAAATTAGGTTAGCTTTCATTAATTTATGCATCAATCTATACACACTTAACTAGGTTTAACTATCTCCCATATTTAAAAAAGGAAAACAAGACAACAAAAGACTCTCCCTCTACTCCCAACTACTTCCTTCTACACCCAATTGAATAAATTCATCCATTCTCTCAATTCATTCATTCAAGATTTCTTGAACACCTATGTATTCCAGCCACTGCGCTAGGAAATGAAAGGCAGTTTGCCCTAAATAATTATACAGATTTCTACACACACCCTTAATTTTTAAAAAAATTTTAGCATAGGAAATGTCAATCCAAAAGATCTTATTGCTTCAAAAGAGAGGGCTCTGGGATGTCAGATCAAGGGTGTCCTTAATGTACTGCAAGTGTAAATGGAAACATGTGATCCCACAATAAAAATAGCCGTAAGTAAGAAGAACAACAACTAAGTAGAATTCACGCTGCCACATGACTTTAACCCAAGTCCCTATGGGATGTAGACGCTTAAGCCACAGAACAAAACTTTTCAAGATAACACATGAAATCAGACTCCTTGAAATACCCCTACTACCAGTATCACCAGGACTGCCACCTATGAGCCCTCAAAACCTAGTCTGCCAGATATTTTATATTTTCCTGAGAGGTCTCTTTAGACTTCAGAATTACCTGGTTCTAAAGGCTGTGATTTCATATTTTAATTGTCTTCCATCTCAGAAAGGCCCTGTTCAAATAAAGACCCATCTGCATCTTAGCCAGCCCGCCCAAGGAATCAAGTGAGATACAGGAATGCACCTTGGTGGCAGGCCTCATAACTACCTAGGGTGCACCTGAGTCCATGCCTTCCACAAGGAGTTATAATAACTAGAGTGATTCTCAACTGAGGAGGTAGAGAGGGATTCAGATTTACCCAAGGGGCTTTGTCAATCTACACCCTAAAGCTTACAGTATGAAATATGCATTTACCACTGGACGCAGCTATCCTTCTTCTAAGAATGTCAAAAAGACCTATGCCCAGTACAATTCACTGCAGTACTCTTTATAACAGCAAAACAACAGAAACAACCCAAATGTCCATCAATATGGAACTGGCTGAATAAACCATGGGACAACTACACAATGGAGTTCTATGCAGCTATAAAAAAGAATGGAAAGTGTCTCTATATACTTCTACAGATTTCCAGGATAGAGTGATTAGTGAAAAAAGCATGGAGTATATAGTATCCTGCTTTTTATCTAAGAAAGAGATATAAACATGTGAATGCTTATTTTTTTTAATGGAAGGATAAACCTAAAAGTAATAAAAATGGTTACAGAGAGAGAGAGGCCAAGCTGGAGTGGAAAAACATGAAAACTAAATTTCTCTAAATGGATCTCATTTTTTTTTTTTTTTTTCCTGCGGTACCCGGGCCTCTCACTGTTGTGGCCTCTCCCGTTGCGGAGGACAGGCTCCGGACGCGCAGGCTCAGCGGCCATGGCTCACGGGCCCAGCCGCTCC
>NC_041225.1:78594371-78601415 GCF_002837175.3 Physeter macrocephalus
GCGGCTGGGCCCGTGAGCCATGGCCGCTGAGCCTGCGCGTCTGGAGCCTGTGCTCCGCAACGGGAGAGGCCACAACAGTGAGAGGCCCGGGTACCGCAAGAAAAAAAAAAAAAAAATTATAAAATGAAATTAAATAAAAATGAAGGGGAAAAGCCATCCCCCAAAACCAAAAGCAAAAGGAAGTTCAATCACACCAAGAATTACTTCAAGTGACTTTAAAACAAGTAATCTGCTATTCATCCCTAATGGAATATCCTAAGGGACAGAAATGGGAGAAATGCCAAGAAACTTCTGTTTTTGATAATCATATTGCTAGTAGTGATATCGTTATACTAAAACTGTATCTGTTTAAGTTCAAAATTAAATAATTAGATTGATATCACTTATAACCAAAATTTTCAATAAAATCAAAATAAAAACCCTGTATTACTGAATTTGAATCACAATGATCAGTATGAACTTCTGAAATATTTTCTCCTAAAAAAATACATATTTACTATCTCTATCCACTAAGAAGGCCTAGAAAAAATGACCAATCCAATAATGGGCACTCCTAATGCCCAAATTGTGGCCTCTACATACATTTCCCAAAAGAACAGAGCTTCTTGGAGAAAAGGTGGGTTCCAGGTCTGGAATAGGAAATGTATAAGATGAGCCTCAAACACCTTGTCGTACTAAAACTACAAAGAAGCTCTCAAAGACTAGTGGGATAGTGTCAAAAGGACCCAGGAGCCAATCTGAAGGCATTTTGGAAAACAGTTGGATTATCTCCTAAAACTGAACATTCATATCCCATATGGCCCAGCATTTCAACTTATAGGTATGCATTCCCCAAAACATGTACAAGAGAAGAAATGTATAAGAATGTATACTTGATTGTACTCACTTGATTGCTTCAGAATACCAAAAACCTGGAAACAACCCAAATGTCTGTCAACAGGAGAATAAAGGAATAAATTATGGAATATTCAAAGAGAATACTATACAGCAGTTGAAAAAATGAACCACAGTGACATGCAATAATATGAATGAACCTCAGCAACATAACATTCATTAAGATGTGGGTTGCTGCCAAAGTTATTGGGATTTTTTTTGCCCCCCAACAGTGAGTTTACAGATGCCTATTATTACTTTTCAAAAATAACTAACAGTAGAAAGAGAAAAAAGAAGTTTCTCATGCTAAAAGTTTTAGATATTTAAAAAATATGGTCAAAAATATAACACTATAATGGCAATGAATATTGGCCACACTGATCTTAGGTAACATTAAAGCAATTAAGGCCCAAAATATTTTAAAAGCAAAACACTGGCATAATGTTTTGTTTCCCTAAAACGAAATACACACGTGTGAATTATTTGTTCAAATAAACAGCACCCATTTGAAAAAGTAATGAATATTTTTTATAATCGTCTAGATTTCTAGTTGCCCTTTTTTAACCTATCCCCAACGTATTCTTTCTTTCTTAACTTGTTATCCTAGTATACACCTAAGCATGAGTACTTTGCTATCTTTAAAACATTTTATAAAAAAAAAAAAAAAAATTTTATATTCTGTACTATATTATAAAGACAAGTGCTATATTATATTACCTAAAGAAAATTGTAACAATTTCTTCCACCGATATGTTTAATCTGTATTTGGGCATTCTTTAAAGTGAACAGAATGTTAAGAAATGATAACTTCCTTTGTAAAAAATAATTTTCTCCATTCTCTTTTATGCTGTTATTTCCAATTATTCCCAGAGGAAAAAATACACCTACTGCAATTCATTTTTTTAAACCATTTTAATTATCAACAGATTCCAGGAAACAATAATAAATGCCAATTTTAGAAGATTTATATCCATATTAGGTACTAAGGGCTGAAAGGATAACCGTGTACATTAAAAAGTAATTCAACAGGATTTCCCTCGTGGTGCAGTGGTTAAGAATCCGCCTACCAATGCAGGGGACACGGGTTCGATCCCTGGTCCGGGAAGATCCCACATGCCATGGAGCAACTAAGCCTGTGTGCCACAACTACTGAGCCTGCACTCTAAAGCCCATGAGCCACAACTACTGAGCTTACGTGCCACAACCACTGAAGCCCACGCGCCTAGAGCCCATGCTCCGCAACGAGAAGCCACTGCAATGAGAAGCCTGCACACCTCAACTAAGAGTAGCCCCCCGCTCGCCGCAACTAGAGAAAGCCCGTGCGCAGCAATGAAGACCCAACACAGCCAAAGATAAAATAAATAAACTTAAAAAAGTAATAATCCAACACCACCAACAACAAAAAACAGCGAGATGCTCTTAAGATGATTGTGAGGTATAAATATAATATGTCCTCTTTGGATGTTTACCAAATTAATTGAGAGGACAAAAAGTACAGACACAAACAGTAAAACAAAAATGCAGAAAATTTTATAGGAAATATATGATTAAATGTCAAAGAAAAGGCTTTAGCAAACAAGCTACAAGATTTCTTAAGCATAGAAATCACCATAGAACAACAGTGATTAGAAATAGCTTCCAGGAAGAAGTGGAACCCACAATGTATTTTGTCAGATGGGCACCAAACATTCAGAAGAGAATAGAGGTGCGAAAATCACATATAATTAGAACCAAAGATTTTTTTTCAGGATAAAATAAATAAGAGTATGTTCTTGAGATGACTTCTACAGGGTAGTAAAGTTAAGGAAAGTTAGACAGGTTACCACTAAACTATAGAAGACCATGAATACCAAACTAAGGGATATAAAATGAAATTTAACCTGTTTGGACCTAATGGCACTGAAATGAAAGCATCCAACAGACTTTCACTGACCCTTGGGGGAAGCAATGAATATTTTAAAAGCTTCTGGTTCCCCTAAACACCGAAGAGGGGAAGAATGGATATAAAAATAAGCTTGATTTAACTTTACCAGCTTTTCTGAACTAACAACAAAATCACAAATGAATAATGTGAACTCTTCAACGGTTAAATTCTATTTATGAAATATGACACTGCTTTTTCTTTTGTTCTCTTTAAAGACTAAGAATTTATTTCAAGGTTGAGGGAAGTATTTCCCCCATCTGGTACATGTCAGGGCCAGTTATTTTTGCAGCTTTGAAGTTGCTTCAAGGTCTGTCATTTCTTTAGGTCAAGGGATGAATGCCTGGGGTGTTTTGTCCTTGAGGATGCTATTTTTCCTTAATGCATCCCTGTTTAGAAATGATTTATGCACTGTGGAATATAGGGTATTTTAAGATTTAAAAAAAATCAAAAGTCCCATGTCAACCTTCATATATTCAAGGCATAATTTTGCATTCATCTATTTTGTATAAGTATTCAAATTCATTTGTACATCAATCTGATCATTTTAAAAAAAACTGTTTTCTCAGTAAACAGAGCATCCAATGTGAAATTGGGTCACTGGTAATCAACTTTAGGACTTTTTTTGAAAACTTTATTGTGAAACAAAACTAACAGAAAAGCTGAAGAATAGTACAAAGAACTCTTATACACCCTCAATCCAGATTTCCCAGTGGTTAACGCTTTACCTCATACAACTAACATTCTCTCATACACAAATTTTTTCTGAACATTTGAAATTAATTTGCAGACATGATGTTCCATTACCCCTTAATACTTCAGTATATACTCCCTAAAACCAAGGATACTGTCCTACATAACCACAGTACAATCACCAAAATCAAATTAATATCAACACGATTTTACCATTTAAACCAGAGACCCAATTCAAATTTCACCAAGTGTTCCAACAATGTCCAGGATCCAATACAGGATTATGTTTTGCATTTCACTGTCACGTCTCTTTGGTCCCCTTCAATCTGAAAGACCTCCTCAGTCTTTCCTTGTCTTTCATGACCTTGACATTTCTAAAGCATACATGTTGGTTACTTTATAGAATGTCCCTCAAATGGAATTTTTCTGATGTTCCTCTGTGATGAGATGTGGCCTATGCATTTTTTTTTGGCAAGAATACCATAAATTTGATGCTGTGTTGTTCTAGGTTCATTATGTCAGAGGCATACAATGTTGGCTTGTCCTCTTACTAAGGCCGGTAAATTCTATCATCTGGTTAAAATGATACTTGCCATGATTTCCGTCAGTAAAGTTAGTATTTTGTAATTATTAAAAAGTAATTAGTAAGTATATATAGGGAGATATTTGAAACTCTGCAAAAATCATGCTTCTCATCAAAATTTCACTTGCTAGTTACAGTATCCATTGATGATTTTGCCTAAATTAGTTTATTACTATGAGGGCTGCCAAAAGTGATTTTCTAATCCCAACATTTATTTAGATTTATTAGCTGGCATTTTACTGTAAGTTAGAGTCCTCCCTTCAACCCCATTTATTTACTTATTCACTTATTTATATCAGTATATACTCATGGATTTCAATTTATTCAATGAGTTCAATCTATCATTATTTTGATATTCAAAATGTTACTGATTTGATGGGTAGAGCTTCTTCAAGTTGGCTTGTGTTTACTTTTGACATGGTTTTATCATTCTCTCAACACTTCATTGCTTTCCAGCACAAGCCATTTACCTAAGGAGACCTGATTGCTTTTAGTGATGAATAACATTTCAAAACCAAGATGTGGACACAAGTATGCTCACTGCTACTAGAGCGTCACGGTTTCTAGGCCCTCTCAGGGGTCAGAGCCAGGAAACACTTGTTGGTATACACACATATACATCCATACATATAGCCCACAGCTGGTTCAGTGATTAAAAGAACTGCATTTGTAATTCTAGTCTTAAAATCATCCAAAGAAAAAGGTTTTGATGCATATATGTTTTGACATGACCTCACAAAAAAGCCTCCACTGGAGAAAGAACAGGTGATGGAAGAGGGCAAGCAAGATGACCTCCTCTACCAATTCACTAGTCTGAGAAAGTGTCATGCAAAAATTGTCATGCAAGTCCTTTGTTGTACAGTAGAAATTAACACAACATTGTAAATAAACTATACTTCCATAAAATTAAAATAAATAAATGGCATGCACACAATGCATAATAACGGGTACTTTGTCCTTTTGAAAAATGGTATAATTTAATAATCACTGCAATGTGGAAATGAAAAAATTTTAAAGCACTACTAAGTGAGATTTATCTTACTGAGTACAGAGTCTTCAAAAAGAAAGGGTCAAAAGACACAAAAAGCCACATATTGTATAATTTCATTTATATGAAATGTACAAACTGGACAAATCCATGGAGACAAAAAGGAGATTAGTTGCCAGGGGCTAGAGGGAGGGAGAAATAAGAAGTGACTACTAATGCATATGGGATTTCTTTTGGGGATGATAAAAATGTTCTAAATTAGATAGTGGTGATGGTTGCAAACTTTATAAGTATATTAAAACCCAGTGAACTGTATACTTTAACAGGGCGAATTTCATGGTATGTGGATTATATCTCAATAAAAAGGGAGGGCCAATAATTCAAGACTTCCTAATGGCACACCAAATGTTAGCTTTTGAGGATTCTTGTGTTGCCAAACTTCCTGAGGCTTTTCTGTACACTAAACACAGCAACTAACACATGATAAATAATACTGTCACTTAAATGAAAAGTTGCTTCATCAGAAAAGGTCAACCTGTCAAGAATATAATTGGAATTTTCAATTTTTCACTTCATTAGTTGACAGAAGTCTAACTTAGCACAGTAATCTTTCCATAGCATTTGAACAGGTAGGCATGCTTTGGAGTTTCACTGTTAGAATTCTGTAGCCTGTGGTTTTGGGAATATTTTATTCAGATGTGCAGTGCATATTTTGGGGACTCTATGCCAACACTGTCTCCATTTTACCCACAATCTCTTCCTTGCTGGCATCTCTCAGATCTAGTCTTGTCATAAACCAAGCCCAGTGTCCTTAACTTTTTCATCCAGTTGTAAATCAAACGTCTGTGGGGAGCCTCCTTCTTGTAATAGGAAGTGAATTTTCCTTTTACTGTCATTATGAACTTGATTTCAGCTAACAGAGGGCAGTTAACTTTTTCTTCAATGCTTGCCATCTTCAACCAAAAGGACCAAAACAAAAAAAAAATTTTTAATTATTCAAAATTCACAAAAATATATGAGTATAAAAGAAATTTAAATAATTAAACTTCCAAACATTTTTTTCCAAGTCTGTAGCATTTATACTTCTGAAGTCATTTAAGCTTAAAACTGCACTTTTAAGACTTTGGGGACACTCTTATCTTACATAAAATATCAAATTTAGCAGTCATATAGGAATATTTAGTCATCTAGGATATTCAGAAGACCATTACCAACACGGTAACTTGCACCCCCTAAACACAGAGATGATTTTCTTTTCCAAAAAACAAACAAATAATAATTGTTTGGGTAGAAAATCAAGCACAAACAAGCAAGGACCAAATTAAGGATGACCTAACTGATCATTTTTAAATCTAAAGGTTCAATGAAAGGCATCCTGTGATGCTAAAAGAACTGAGTTAATAGTTATCATTCAAAAGAATCCGTTTAAAAAAAAAAAAACTTGCAAGTTTTCGAATCTTTAGTCACTTTTCCATTGAGACATAGAATGCTGAAGTGGCAGGACATTAGATACAGTCTAATTATATACCCACAAATCTTACTTTTACCTCTAGAAAAGTAAAGGGAAAAAATAAAATATATTTGAAAAAGAGGATACTAGGAAACCCCACAGGATATGAATTATAGTAAGACATCCATGAGCCACTGAGGAAAATAAGGTGTTGGTTCAGTGTTGGTTCAACACTGTGCCAACATTTGATTCACTTCTGAATCATTCCCGGTGCCTAACTAGTGCCTTGCTCATTGTAAAAATCTCAAAGATTTAATAAATTAATAATGATATTGTTAGGTAATCTAACAAGCAAGCAGGAAATCAGTATATCTAACCAGGAATCCCACATTAATTAAGCATCTATTTTTTTTAACATCTTTATTGGAGTATAATTGCTTTACAATGGTGTGTTAGTTTCTGCTTTATAACAAACTGAATCAGTTATACATATACATATGTTCCCATATCTCTTCCCTCTTGCGTCTCCCTCCCTC
>NC_041225.1:78601605-78643464 GCF_002837175.3 Physeter macrocephalus
CTTCACGACCTTTTTTATTTTTCTTAGATTCCATATATATGTGTTAGCATACGGTATTTGTTTTTCTCTTTCTGACTTACTTCACTCTGTATGACAGACTCTAGGTCCATCCACCTCACTACATTTAGTGCTTTTTAAAAACAGATGCTCCTGTAGTAAGGAGCATCTATTTTTAAAAAGCACTAAATTCTATTATAGATTATACACCTAAACAGAAAACTTGTAAAACAAGTCATGTTGAATGAAAAACTACAAACACAATTTAAAAGTTAGCAAAGGAGGTTGATAAACCAAAAATCTGAGTTATCTTTGACATCCCCCTCTCTTTCACCACCCACAGGTACATATACACCACCATCTAGCCCTGTCTATTCTATATCCTCAATATTTCTGAATGTCTAGTTCTCTCCATCTCACTGCCACCAGCACCTGACACCTCTACAACTTTTTACAGCCTCCTCAACTAATTTATATTCAATATCGTCTCTATGCTGCAGGCAGATCCTTTAAAATGTAAAATAGATCCTGCCTCTCTCCACAGTTTAGCAAAACATGATTATCTCATTGACTTGATGCAAACATTACAAATGTGAACCTACAAGAACACCTGTGTAAGTAAAATATCACGTTTGTTTTCTATATTGAAATAATATGAAAATTTTAACTTAGAATAAAGGTTCTTTGCTATTTAAAAAAAAAAGTTTGAAAACATAACTGTGTCATGTATCACCCAACAGAAATGGCAGAGGACATTATGAACCTGATACACAGAAGGCATTCAATCAACGTTTATGTTCTTCCCCACCAAAGAGTAGCCTGATTTTTCTCTCTTCCTCCATAGCTCTTGTTTTTCAGTCAGATATACTGAAAGAGGAGCCATGAGAGTAAAGGGAGGGCTAAGGGACACAATTAAGTCAAAGGATGGAGAATTTGAGATAGGAATTACTCGCCCCAGGGATTGACCAGGGAGGTACATCTGGGCCGATGATCATTAACAAGTTTATATAGGAGAAAGTGAAGTGTATATATTATATATAAGGAAAACAGAATGCCAAGAACATTAGAAACAGAAATTGAAGGTTTCTCATATTTCATATCTTTAACAAATACTTTACCTTTGATTTAGTTTTATTCATATACCATACTTTATTTGCAATATGCTGGTCATGAGACTTAATTAAGGTTTCATTTTCTGAGGAAGTATAATATAGTAGTTAGCAGCACAAGCCCTAAAGTCAGGCATCCTGGGTTCAAATCTTGGCTCTGCTACTTACTAGCTATGAAACCTTAGGCAAATTATTTAACACCACCATGCCTCGCTTTCCTCATGGTAAAAAGTAATTCATAACAGCAACTACCCGATTAAGTTGTTGTAATGAATAAATGGATAATACACGTAAAGAGCATAACACAATGCCTGACATATAGCACTCAATAAATGTTAGCTATTATAATTATTATTTACCAGAGAGTTTCTGCATTATTTCACTACTTTTTACAGGCTACTGGTATTTTCTACTCTACCATTTAAAAATTATCTGATGTCTGAATATCTATAATCACTTAAATAAATGTGTAACTCTTTGAAATTTGGATTTGGCTGCATGCCAGCATACTGAAAACTGCTGACCTCATACTTTAGAAATACCTCAGTGGTTGTTCTGGGGATAACAATATACATCCTTAATTTTTCACAGTCTACTGAGAGTTAATATTGTACCACTTCATATAAGATGCAGGAACCTTGCAATTGCCTTTCCTCAGTATTATGCTACAATCATTGTATGTATTACATTTACCCATGCTATAAACATCACAACACAATGTTACAATTTTCACCTTAAACAGTCATAAGTGTTTTAAAGAAACTGAGGAAAATAAATACATTTACCAACATATTTCCCATTTCTGGTGCTCTTCATTCCCCCGAAGATTCAAATTTCCACCTGGTATCACTTTCCTTCAGCCTGAAGAACTCTGTTTAGCATTTCTTGTAGTGCAGGTCAGCTGGCAACAAAATCTCATTTTCATTTATGCAGTGTTATTCTCTCTTTCCAAGTGTTGACTCTTCAATTTCTGCCTGCTATGGTCACTCTCCAGTGCCTTCAGAGAGCTGTGAGGGTTTTGTATTTTGTCCAGAATTTATAATGTTTTTCTGCAGGAGGATTAGTTCAATACGAGCTACTCCACTATTACTAGAAGCAGCTCATATTTTAAGATGCCAGAAAAGTTTTAAACATTCAAAGCATATTCTTGGACATGTGACCATAGCTAAAAGATGGATTACAACACTTCAAAATGATATATTCATAGTTATCATTATTATTACATAAATTGATTCATGTGGTCTATTAGGTTATAATTCAGTAACCTAAATTATTTAAGCAGTTTCTATTTTTCCCACATACAATATATACACTTCACTTTGTCCTTTGTAAACTTGATAATGATCATATACCTAGAAACATAACCATGTACTTGGCTGTTTCTTCTACTAGAGTTTTGTTTTGGTTGTTTGTTTAATAAACAAGAGAAAACAACTGCAGTTAATTTCAGCAGAAAAGAAACTTATTACAAGAAAATCAGTTCACAGAATCAATGGAAGCCTAGAGAATCAGCCTCCAGAGAAAACCAAAGGAGACAATGTATGATGAAAATCCTATGAGACTCCAGTCCCATAGCCCTTGAAACCTATGGAATACTCATCCCCACTCTCCACCCCCATACTACCAAACTCTCAACTACTCCTGAGTCATCTAATATAATTTAACATCCACCACTCCCCTAAGAGTTGGTGTCCTGGACAGAACTATCTGATTGGCTCACAGTCTAACTGCCAGGGGTAGATAGGTAGAGCCTACCTCACCATACTTGGTATTCCCCCCAGAATGAGAAGGATATGCAACTGTAAGTTAGTTCTAATATATTATTATTCATTATAAAATAGAAAGTATAAATGATTGGCAAGGGAGAAAACAACAGAAAAAAATCATACACTATGAGGATTTAGTAAAAGTAATATGTCATGCTTGCTTCTTTTGTGGTTCAGTACTTCTAATTATTTTGGAGTTAAAGTTATATCCAACTTAAAATCAGATACACAAAGCTCTCATTTATAAAACAAATAAGGCAAAGAGGAATGAATTCCATTAGAAGAGGATTCTTGCTTTTCAAAAGTATTCACTGCTGGAGTCCTTCAAATAACTGGCTTCTCCATTACAATTAAAATAAGATTAGATTTATAAAAACTCTCTTTTCTTCTACTTTCTGAACCAGGACACAGTTTTTTTTGGTTTTTTTCATGTAAAAGCTTATTTTTATTTAACATCTTTATTGGGGTATAATTGCTTTACAATGGTGTGTTAGTTTCTGCTTTATGACAAAGTGAATCAGCTATACATATACATATATCCCCATATCTCTTCCCTCTTGCATCTCCCTCCCACCCTCCCTATCCCACCCCTCTAGGTGATCACAAAGCACCGAGCTGATTTCCCTGTGCTACGCAGCTGCTTCCCACTAGCTATCTATTTTACATTTGGTAGTGTATATATGTCCATGCCACTCTCTCACTTTGCAGGACACAGGTTTTAACCATTCAACTTTTGCATTTACACCCAAGACATCATTTTATTGATTTATAGATTAATGCATTTTTGGGTGCCTGCCCTCACAGAACTTACCTAACTAAACTAAACTAATTGGGTGGACATGAAACAATTTCTCTCTTATGACTACTAAAATCAAGTTAATATTTTTTTTGGCCATTGTACTTCCCCAACCAGGGACTGAACAGCAGTGAAAGCGCCGAGTCCTAACCACTGGATTGCCAGGGAATTCCCCTTGGATAGGCTTTTTTTATAACTCTGTAGAGGGAGAAGCTAACTTTAGAAAACTGATATATATATAATAATATTATAGAAATGATTCCTGTCCACAGAAATGCAAATTGGCCATGATTATTATTATCCAGTTGATAGTGATCAGCTTTGCCTGTTCTGCATTCACTTGTAAATTCATTTCAGCATTCCTTATTTAACTATATATACGTGATACTTTGAACTGGCAACAATATAATATCATTAACTAATGAGTTAAATAAAATCTCTGACACATGTTCATTTACATGTGCATAAAGTCATGGTCATATTCTCTTTTAAAATCTATCCTTTAGTCTGCTTAGCAGACAGCTAAAATGAAAAGATAAACATACACAACTGCTACCAATAACTCTATAATATAACCTTAAAAAATATGGCAGAGGACTGCTTAGAAGGTAATTGCTGTAACTAAAAAGACTGAAGATCAGTGATATGTTTATTTCTCTATATTACATAATGTAGTCTAGAAATGTATTGTTCTCTACTATAGACAGTATATCTGTCTCTATGTGTATATATATATATACACACTATATATATATATACATATATATATAAATGCACTACATACTACACAGTATATATGCTGGGCACTATAAATATCTTGTACAATATACAGTGTACATATATATATATACTCATACTACTATACATATATAGCACACAGCATATAGCATGTATACAGATGTATATATTATATGCTATAGGCTGTATAAAAATGAGAACTGTCCTAATAGTAAATGAATGATCATCTCCATCACTTAGAATAAGAACCCAGAAAATAACTATGAATCCTAGACTCCCATATTTTAACCCTTCACCTAGCTGTCTATTACAATGAGGAGCACAATTCATAATTTGACACCAAGAGTTTATTTTTTTTAACAGGGAATTAAGTAATTTTACCTTTTCAATTAGATATAGCTTAAATATCCACTAGTTAATAGCTTTATCATAATCAACTTACAGTAGTAATAAAATCAGATTTTCACAGCCAGAAAAGGCCATGTTCTTTTAAAACCTTCACTCTAAGGTAGTTCCACAACTCAGTTTCAAACAGTCTTAAAGTAATTTCAAGTAACAGTAACCAAAATGCTTTTCAAAAATCCCCTGGCAATGAGTTCTATTTAGTATGAAACTTAATTCATTTTAGATTCGTATTTCACTTTTATATTTAATCCTGCCTAGAGAGTAATTTCCAAAGTGATATTTCCTGAAGCCAAAACCCAGACTTCATGTCTCTAGAATAATCTTGCCTTGTAGTAGTTTCAACTTCAGTAAGTCTATATATGCCCTTCCCAAAGTAGTTCTGACTGGCCTGGACTTGTTGCAAATAGTTGGTTCAGTCAGACAGCTTTTTAAATGTCAACACACTTAATTCACATAACGTACAAGGAAAGTATTGTATTTTAAAATAAAGATGCATTTCCTCTTGTGAAATAAAGTTAATCATTTTGGAAAGTCTGCTTAAGGGAAACGGGATAGTTTTACATTCTCCAGAAAAGAACTGAGAGGATATCTCATCTCACTTTTCCCTCCCTTTATCCCATTTTCAATCATGACCAAGAGATCAAATGTTTTATGTATGACAGAAAAAGAAACGTATCATTAAAGGATGCAAACCTGCAAAATCTAATAGTCATATAAGCCTGTGAGATTCCCAATCACTGTTCTTTTTAAAATCTGAAAAGAAACAAATAATTTTATGTTAAATACAAATTTTTCAAGCTCCCTAGTATATCCCCTCTACAATTTTCAACAAATATACTTGATATGAAAAATAGCATTTTATCCAAATATCAAATATTATACTGAGTATTTGAACAGCAAACACAAACAGTCCTAATCCCAATCACAGACTAAGTTGTGAAATGTTAATGTATTTAAATTTTTTAATTATACATGGAATTAACTGAAATACTGCACTTTAAACAGTTAGTTATTAATATTTCAGTCATATTAAATAACAAGAACACAGGAACAAGTGATACTCAATGTAGAAAATTTTCAAATGCAAACTTTACATTGTGGGAATTCTAGTTTTAGCTTCTGGAAATTTTAACTGCAGTACAGTCTACACAGATATTCACAGAAGTGAATAGCTCTTTTAAGGAAAACACTAAATGATGATGCCGTAAGAACAGAAAAATATAAGGAAATACACTGACTTATATTTATATCTCTTAATCAGGCCAAATTAATAAGGCAGACTTAATTGTCATGGTTTCACAATATTTTTAGTGAATAATACAAGGTATTAAATTACTGAAAATCCTTGTCCCAGTTTTATATCAATTTTCAGCATTATCATGATTTAAAATAAATATCACAATATTAATATTCTAAAAGAGCTCAGAAAGTGAATCACTTAGCTTACACTGCCTACAGACAGAGTAGGGCTCTATTCTGGCAGGATGAAGAAATCAGGATGCAGATACATATTGCCAACTATCCACAGTAGCCACTCAGGGAAACTGCCATCTCTATCAACCCTACTATAAGGGGAGCTAGTCAAAGGATACTCCATGAAAAGGAATAACATGTGTTTTTAAAATCATGATTCCTCTCCAACTGCCCCCCACCCCACATACGGGGCTGGGAATGGGCACCTGACAGTAGAGATTGGTAAGCATACTATGGGGGGCGGGGGGGGCGGTTATAACCTCCCAGGCCAATCTAACTCTCTGTGTCTCTCTATCTCTGTCTCTCAGGAACTATGGATACACCAGACATTTAAGAGCAGGAAGAAAAGCTGAAAGACTTATAAAGAAGTCAGGTTATATACTGGTCTCTGCCCTGGTTCCTGACACAGCGCTCCTAAATCCCTCATAAATAGGGGTGCTAGGAGAATATTCTATTCTCATATTTTAGTATTTGACCCCAGTTCCTAGCACAAAGCTCCTAAAACTCTTATAATTTCCTAAGTGATAAGAGCACTTTTTATTTGAATATTTGTTCTCTGACCCCAGTTCCTGATAGAGGGCTCTGAAATCCCTTGGAATTTTCTGGGTGATAGGAGTATCTTTTGCTCTAATGAGGCAACCCTGAGTAGGCTGCTGGTTGGCTGCTGGATCAGGCCAGAGAGAACAAGCTATGATTAGAAGCTTGGAATTTTCATCCCCACACCCTATTGAATAGAGAGGGGAAAGGAGCTGGAAATGGAATTAATAACTGATCATACCTACAAGACGAAGCCTCCATAAAAATCCCAATATTATGGGGTTTGGAGAGCTTCCAGATTGTGCTAGTGAACACATCCAGGTACCAGGAGGGTGATGCTCCCCAATTCCACAGAGACAAATTCATGCACTCAGGACCCTCCCAGACCTTGCCCTATGTATCTTTTTACCTAGCTATCTATCTGTGTCCTTTATCATATTCTTTATTATATAATAAAACTGGTACACATAAATAGGTGTTTCCCTGAATTCTGTGAACTGTTCTAGAAAAAACTGAATCCAAGAGAGAGGAGATCCAGGAACCTACAATTTATAGCCAAGCTGGACAGAAGTTATAGGTAATCTGGGGACCTACCACTTGCAATTCCTTTGCTAAAAAAAAAAAAGTAGAAACTAGGACTTCCCTGGAGGTCCAGTGGTTAAGGCTCTGTGCTTCCACTGCAGGGGCCTTGGGTTCAATCCCTGGTCAGGGAACTAATATCCCATATGCTGCACAGCATGGCAATCAATCAATCAATCAGTCAATCAATCAATCAATCAATCAATAAAAAGTAGAAACTAAAAACCAGACTGTTTTTAGTCATAAGAAGCTGTGTTAGGAGAGACTAAGTATGGTGCAGGATGGGGGAAAATGTATACATGCTTAAAAACAAGTCCTGAAAGGATCAAACTATTTTCAAGTAACTTAACTGCACCCCAGAATAAGGTTCAAAATTACTTATAGAAAAATAAAAATACCCAACATCCAAAAAGGTAATGTTCACAGCAGTTGGCATTCAATAAAACTTACCAGGCATACAAAGAAACCAAAAAATATAATCCATAGTAAGGAGGAAAAAAAAAAAAAATCAATCAAAACCAACCCAGCTCTGACAAAGATAATTAAGAGACTAGAACATTAAAACAATTATTATAATGTATTCCATATGTTCAAAAATTAGTAGACATGAAAGATAATTTAAAAACTCATATCAAATGTCTAGAGATAAAAACTACAATAAGTGAGATGAAAAATACAATGGATGAAATTAACAGATTAGACATTGCAAAAGAAAAGATTAGTGGCCTTGATGACACAGCAATAAAAACTTTATAAGATAAAACCTAGAAAGAAAAGGGAATTTTAAAAATGAACAGAGCATCAGTGAGTAGTGGGACAACAACCAGCTTACTATATGGATAATTTAAGTCTTCAAAACAGTGGCAGGATGGGAGGTAGACAGAAAAAAATATTCGAAGAAATAATGACCAAAATTTTCCCAAATTTGTTGAAATTACAAACCCATGGACTCAAGAATCTCAAAGAACCCAAGCACAAGAAACATGAAAAAAGTTACACAAATGCATGTCAAAATCAAATTACTCAAACCGAGTGAGGAAAACAGACACTTAAGAGCAAAGGAAGAAAGACAAGGATGGCAGATGACATCAGAAACAAGGTAAGTGAAAAGACAGGGGACCACCATCTTTAAAGTACTGAAAGAAAAAACTGACAACCTAGAATTTTGTACCCAGTGAAAATGTCTTTCAAAATCAAAGACTTTTTCAGACCTTCAAAGCTGAGAGAATTTGTTACAATACAGTCCATACTATAAAAATATTTTAAAAAGGAAATCCTTTAGGCAGGAGGAAAATCACACTATATTAGAAATGGAGATCTACACAATGAAATGAAAGTACTGGACATGATAACTACATGAGTAAATATTTGATATTTTTTTCTATTTAAATCTTTAAAAAATAATTAGCTGTTTAAACAAAAATAATAACAATGTAGTATGGTGCTTATAACTTATGTAGAAGTAAAATGTATGAGAACCATAACACAATAGGAAGGGAGAAATGGAAGTAAATTATTGAAAGTTCTTGTACTATAGATGAAGTGGTATACTATCACTTGAAGGTAGATGTGAGAAAAGGGTGTATCCTATAAGTCTTAAAGTAATCACAAAAACAACAAATAACTGTTATCACTAATCAGGGCAACAAAGGAGATAAAATGGAATTGTAAAAAACTTCAAATAATCAAAAAGAAAAGAAAAGGAGGGAAGAGGGAACAAAGAACAGATGTGACAAACAAAAACAAATGGCCAGATGATAGATTTAAACCTAACCTAGAAAACTTGAATGGGATTTGCAAAAATGAAAATTCCTCTAAATGGGTAAATGATTTTTGAGAGACTTCTATTCTTTTTCAAAACTGCTATTCCATAATCATATAAAAACTCTAAGCCACTATGTATATTTTTTATTAAATGTCTTACAAACAATAGTGATCAAAGGTATATGTACATTTTAAATATGTAACAAATATATAATAAAACATAAAAATGAATAAATGAAACAAATACTCATGCATCCACACATCTTAAGAAGTAGCAGAAAGGGCTTCCCTGGTGGCCCAGTGGTTGAGAGTTTGCCTGCCGATGCAGGGGACACAGGTTCGTGCCCCGGTCTGGGATGATCCCACATGCCGCGGAGCGGCTGAGCCCGTGAGCCATGGCCGCTGAGCCTGTGCGTCCGGAGCCTGTGCTCCGCGACGGGAGAGGCCGCGACAGTGAGAGGCCCGCATATCGCAAAAAAAAAAAAAAAAAAAAAAAAAAGTAGCAGACAATTACCAATACTTTGAAGACACCAGGGCATCCTCTCCTACTCTCAACCCCAGGCAACTACTATCTTGAATTTGGAATTAATCATCCCCCTACTCTTCTTCACGGTTTTACCAGATGTGTATGAAACTCTAAATAATAGGGTCTATACATATTTTTAAATTTTATAAAACTAGGATCATACTGTATGTGTTATGATTTACTTTCTTCACTCAACATTGTATTTTTGTTATTCAGTTATATTGGTGTGTGTTGTTATGGTCCATTCATTTTCAGCATATTCATTCACTCTCTTATTGATAGACAAACAGATGTTTAGAGTTTTGTTCTTAGAAGCACTGCTTATGAACACTCTTGAACACCTCCTAATTTAAATGGATATCTATAGGAGGGCAATTGTTATATTTCCAGACTTTACGGTCATGCTGTGTTATTACCCCATTGTACCAATCAAAAGAGACCAAGACACTTGTTCAGGGTCATATAGCTAGGTAGTAGAGTTAAAACCAATAAACTCTACTCCTTCTACTTAAAAGAAAAAACTCAAGGTTAGGTAGTTCATACTCCTGGAAACAAGTAATTATCAAAAAGAATCCTGACAGTAAGTGGAACAGAATAGAGAGCCCAGAGATAAACCCACACACCTACAGTCAATTAATCTTCAACAAAAGAGGTAAGAATATATAATGAAGAAAAAACAGTCTCTTCAGCAAGTGGTGCTGGGAAAGCTGGACAGCCGCATGTAAACCAATGAAGTTAGAACACTCTCACATCATACACAAAAATAAACTCAAAATGACTTAAATATAAGACATGACACCATAAAAATCCTAGAAGAGAACATAGGCAAAACATTCTTTGACATAAATTGTAGCAATGATTTCTCAAGGTCATTCTCTCAAGGTAATAGAAATAAAAGCAAAAATAAACAAATGGGGCCTAATCAAACTTACAAGCTGTTGCACAGCAAAGAAAACCATAAACAAAATGAAAACCTACAGAATGGGAGAAAATATTTGCAAATGATGCAACCAACAAGGGCTTAATTTCCAAACTATTCAAACAACTCATACAGTTCAATAACAAAAAAAGAAACCACCCAATCAAAAACTGGGCTGAAGATCTAAATAGACATTTCTCCGAAGAAGACATGCAGATGGCCAACAGGCACATGAAAAGATGCTCACGGCCAATAGGCACATGAAAAGATGCTCACCATCGCTAATTTTTAGAGAAATCCAAATCAAAACTACAAAGAGGTATCACTTCACACAAATCAAAATGGCTTTCATCAAAAGTCTACAAATGATAAATGCTGAAGAGGGTGTGGAGAAAAGGGAACCCTCCTACACTGTTGGTGGGAATGTAAATTGGTGCAACCACTATGGAGAACAGTATGGAGGTTCCTTAAAAAACTAAAAATAGAGTTACCATATGATCCTGCAATCCCACCCCTGAGCATATACCCAGAGAAAACTCTAATTCAAAAAGATACTTTCACCCCAGTGTTCCCAGCAGCACTATTTACAATAGGCAAGACATGGAAACAGGCTAAATGTCCATCATCAGATGAATGAATAAAGAAGATGTGGTATATATATAAACAATGGAATATTACTCAGCCATAAAAAAGTATGAAATAATGCCATTTGCAGCACATGCAACATGAATGGACCTTATCATACGAAGGTGAAGTAAGTCAGAGAAAGACAAATGTCATATGATATCACTTATACGTGGAATCTAAAAAATGATACAAATGAACTTATTTACAAAACAGAAACAGAGTCACAGATGTAGAAAACAAACTTATGGTTACCAAAGGGGAGGCGGCGGGGGGGGCAGAAGGGATAAATTAGGAGTTTGGGATGAGCAAATGCAAACAACTATATATAAAAGATAAACAATAAGGTCCTACTGTATAGCACAAGGAACTATGTTCAATATCTTGTAATAAACTATAATGGAAAAGAATCTGAAAAAGAATCACTTTGCTGTACACCAAAAACTAACACAACACTGTGAATTGACTATACTTCAATAAAAAACAGATAGATAGATAGATAGCAGTAGAAAGGAAGGGAGGGAGGGAGGGAGGGAGGGAGGGAGGAAGAAAGAATCCTGATAGGTATTATTATATCTTTTATACATGAAGTTGAAAGAGGAGGTGACTGACCCCAGTGCATTCTATTACCTCTTGACTACCCTCAGCAACTTGATTACATGAAGTTCACATGACTACAACTTTCATCCTGTAAAAATATCCTGTACTTCACCATTCCTGAAAATTCCAGCCAAATATTTTATAGTTAAATATGTCGGGATGTGTGTAAATTGTGTATGTATAAAATAATAAAATAGTGGGACTTCCCTGGCAGTCCAGTGGTTAAGACTCTGCGCTTTCAATGCAGGGGACACAGGTATGATCCCCAGTCGAGGAGCTAAGATCCCACATGCCACGCAGCTCAGCCAAATAAAATAAATGAGAAGAAGAAGAAGAAAATAGTAATAAAGCAGTACTCATTGTGACCACAATGACTAATTTTAAGTAAATTACAAGCACTTTAATTTCTTCCAGGACTAAATCTGACTTTAGAAATTCTATGTTTAAGACTCACTGAAGTAAATGTAATAATCATCTTCAAATTACTCTGTATTCATTTTAGAAGTTATTTGAGAATTCTTTCAAAAACTGTTTTCCATGTCATCCAAACCAAGCAAATAATTCCCAAGATATATAACGTTATTCTTACATTTAAAAAAAGAGTACAAACCCAAACTTTTCTTTTTATTAGCTAAGGCAACTGATAACCCTTTAGCCCTGGACAATCGTCCAATTTAAAATATTTACATGAAAAGGATTCTGTGAAGATGGTAGAGTAGGAAACACCAGGAATCTTGTCTCCCTACCTGGACAACAATTACACTGGCAAAATCTGTCTAATATAAGGAACTCTGGAGTCAGCTGAAGGCTTGCAACTTCCAGGGGAAAAACTTGAACATGCAAATATCAGTTAATTTTGGTCAATTTCAACTCTTAGCACAGTAGCAGCTACCCATCCCCCAGCCACATAGCAGGCAGCTATTTACATCTTCCTGGAGCCGCTTACACACAGCTTGTGGGGGCTTGGTGGAATATAAGAACTCTGTCCTCTGCTTCTGATCACAGAAAAAGAGGTGGGCAGCCACTGTTGTTGCACCTCCCCTCACTGATGCAACCCCCCGTCTGGCTAAAGTGACTTCCCAAAGATTTAATGGGGCAGCACTCTTTTTCACCCCTCTTCATTTTTTCCCGTTTCCTCTTTTGGGAGCCAGACATTAAGACTAGGACATTCACAAACTGCTGATATACAAGAAAAATTAGAAAGTGACCACACATGCCAAGAGAAAGGCACAGAAAAGATCTGAACAGACATTAAGTTTATACCTCAGTCTGATCTTCAGCACAGACAGCCTACAACAATCAAAATACAAAAACTACAGCCAAAAATAGCAAATCCTGCGGAATGCAATCTGATTTCCAGAGTTAACACATTATTAGATTCAAATGTCCAGTGTTCACAAGGCATACAAAGAAAGAGGAAAGTATGGCCCATTCAAAGCAAAAAAAGATAAATCAAGAGAAACCATCCCTGAAAGAAGTAATGGTAGATATACTAGACAACTTTAAAACAACTGTTTTAAACATGTTCAAAGAACAAAAGAAAAATGTAGACAAAGACAAGAAAACAATGTGCGAACAAAATGGAAATATCAATAAAGAGACAGACAACCTAAAATAAACCAAAAAGAAGTTATGATGCTGAAAAGTACAATAACAGCAAGGAAAAATTCACTAGGTGGATTCAAAGGCAGACCTGAGCAGGCAGGCAGAAGAAGTTCTAGCCAGAGCAATTAGGTATGAAAAAGAAAGAAGAGGAAGGCATCCAAATTGGAAAGGAAGAAATAAGATGATCTGTTTGCAAATATGATCTTATATGGAGAAAACCCTAAAGACTCCACAAAAGAAAACTGTCAGAACTAATAAATGAATTCAGCAAAGTAGCAGGATACGAAGTCAACAGACAAAAATTAGTTGCGCTTCTATACATCAAAATTGAAGAATCTGAAAAGGAAATTACAAAATCAATTCCATTTACAATAGCATCAAAAAGAATAAAATGCTTAGGAATTAACCAAGAAAGTTAAAGACATGTTCAATGAAAAAACAATGCTGAAAGAAATGAAAGAAGACAGTTAATAGAAACACATCTCATGGTCATGGATTGGAAGATTTAATATAGTTAAAATGTCAATACTACCCAAAGCAATCTACAGATTCAACACAATCCCTATCAAAATCCCAACAACATATATTGCAGAAATAGAAAAACTCATCTTAAAATTTAAATGGAGGGACTTCCTGGTGGCACAATGGTTAAAAATCCGTCTGCCAGTGCAGGGGACACGGGTTTGATCCCTGGTCCAGGAAGATCCCACATGCTGCGGAGCAATTAAGCCCAGGCGCCACAACTACTGAGCCTGCGCCCTAGAGCCCATGCTCGCAACAAGAGAAGCTACCGCAATGAGAAGCCCACGCACCACAACAAAGAGTAGCCCCTGCTACTCTTTCTCTAGTCACAACTAGAGAAAGCCCGCGCACAGCAATGAAGGCCCAACGCAGCCAATAAATGGATAGATAAATAAATAAATAAAATTTAAAAAAATAAAATAAAAAGTTTGAAAAAAATTTAAATGGAATCTCTAGGGACCCCAAATAGCCAAAATAATTGAAACAAAAAAGAAAAGAACAAAACTGGAGGGCTCACAGTTCTTAATATCAAAACTTATTACAAAAGTAGAGTAATTCAAACAGTGCAATACTGGCATAAAGACAGCTAAACAGACCAATGGAATAGAACACAAATCCCAGAAATAAACCCTCACATATATGGTCAAATTTTTGACAAGTGTGCCAAGATCATTCAGTGGGAAAAAGGACAGTCTTTTCAACAAGCGGTGCTGGGAAAACATGATATCCACGTGCAGAAGAATGAAATTGGACCCTTACATAAAACCATATATAAAAACTCCAAATGGATCAAGGACCTAAATCTAAGACCCAAAACAATAAAACTCTTAGGAAAAAAATGTAGGACAAAAGCTTCACGATATTGGATTTGGCAATGATTTCTTGGATATGACACCAATGGCACAGGTAACAAAAGAAAAAATAGACAAATTGAACTTCATGAAATTTTAAAATCTTGTGCATCAAAGGATACTACCCTTAGTAAAACAATGCATTACTTTAAAAGTCATGCATTAATACAAGATCCACTCAATGTACAGGACAGGCCTATGGATTTTAATGTAACAGAATAGGAAATATTCAATGATATTGTTTCAGGTTACATTTTGCAAATAACCTTTGAGAAACTACCACTAGTGTAGCTTTGATTTAGTATCAAAGATTAATATTATCTGAAACACAATTATCTGAAAGTTATTTAAAATACTACTCCTTAAAAAAACAAAAAAGCTCACTATCCAGAGATCCACCGCGTAAAAAGGCAACTCACACCATTGGAGAAAATATTCTCAAATCATATATCCGGTAAGGGATTAAGATACAGAATATATAGAGAACTTCTAGAACTCAACATCAAAAAACCAAACCACCGGATTCAAAAATGGACAAAGGACTTTAGTAGACATTTCTCTAAAGAAGATATATGTGACCAACAAGCACATGAAAAGATGTTCAAATCACTAATCATTCAGGAAATGCTAATCAAAACTACAAGGAGATACCACTCCATACCCATTAGAATGGCTGCTACAAAATAAATAAATAATAACAGAAAATAACAAGTGTTGGCAAGGATATTAAAAAATTGGAACCATGTGCAACGTTGGTGGGAATGTAAAAATGGTGTAGCTGCTAACGGAAAGCAATATGGCAGTGCCTCAAAAAATTAAAAATAGACTTACCATATGATCCAGGAACTCCACTTCTGGGTATATACCTAAAAGACTTGAAAGCTGGGTCTCAAAGGTATATTTGTATTTGTATTTGTATAAACACCCATGTTCATAGCAGCATTATTTGCAACAGCTGAAACTGGGAAGTAACCCAAGTGTCCATATACTGATGAATGGATAAGCAAAATGTGGCAAATGGCATAAACATACAATGGAATATTATTCTGCCTTAAAAAAGTTAATTCTGCAATATGTTACAACATGGTTGAAACTTGAGGACATTATGCTGAATGAAATAAACCAGTCTCAAAAAGACAAATACTGTATGATTCCACTTACATGAGGTATTTAGAGTAGTCAAAATCATAAAGACAAAAATTGTAATGGTGGTTGCCAGGGACTGGGGGGAAGGGAGAATGTTGAGTTATTTAATAGGTATAGAGTTTCAGTTTTACAAGATGAAAATTGTTATGGGGATGATGGTGATGACTGCACAACAATATGATGATATTTAATACCACTGAACTGTGTACTTAAAAATGGTTAAGATAGTAAATTTTATGTTATGTGTACCTTACCACAGTAAAAAAAAAAAAAAATATTTATAATAATTTGGTCTCCGACTTATTTCATGTCTTAACCTTGCTTCTTAAATGACGCTGTTTTTAATCACACTATTATCTAACATGCTGTTTATTAATCACATGGATGCTATGTAAAGCACATATTTCTAAATGAGCAGATACCTAAACCAACAGTAAGGGCACATCAGATTACTCTCCAAATACTATTTGCTAGTTTCAATGAAAGGGAATCAGATTACAAAACTGTTACATAAAAAAGCCTTAAAGCTTAATTGTACTTCATCAAAGAAAACATCAAAATGAATGATTTTTAACTAGATGCATACCAATTTTATATACGCTATAGATAAAATTAACAGGAGGTTAAATAATTTCATACTGTAAAAGTATAAAATCTTGTAAGCTCCAGAACACCAGCAGTGTAAAGAGCCAACATTCAATTTTAGGGATTTGAAACTGAACACTCCTTTAATAGCTCTGTTGGAAGTTGTTAGAATGGTATTTCAAGTATTTTCTGTAATTTGAATTAAACATTACCTTAAAAATGCTGAGCTGGGGAAAAAATGTTAAGAACATCTCCAAATCTAGCATAACAGTTCAATGCTCTATTGTTTGTTGCCTTAACAAAATGAATGTTTACAACGAATTCAGAAACCACCTGGAGATTCAAACTGACAATAAAACTGCAATGACAAATCGTGCCACTAGACATTAGTTATTACCAGAGATGCTCCTCCAAGACAGCAGAGAAGACAGACAACCTTATTATTAGTATAACTGGAAACGTGCTGATACTCCCACCTGACCAAAAATCCTCTCTTCCAACGTATTATATTACCTGTGAAATGTAGCTTATAAACTAATCAGTACCGATGCATTCCTTCATCTGATTAACAAGGGGAATTCACTCTAAAGAGAACAAGGCCTGTGAAATACCAAACAAGCAACTTTGATTGTGTGCATCTGGGAGTGGGGACAGGGGCATATGTTTGTAGCCTTCCTGGAGTATGGGAATGTCCTATCCTGCTATAAGACTGCAGTGAGAATTCTGGTTTTGAAAGCTCTTCCTTCTAAAATTCTCTGTAAATCAAGGACAGAAATCATGACATTTTTAAGAATAACAACAGGGGAAAACCTTTTTCTCTTAGCAGTGAGAAGAATTCATTTAGTAGAATCATAGAAATTTTAAATAAGTGTTCAAGGTGAAAGGTAAGACTCCGAGAAATCAGATTTTGGGAATAATGCACACCTACTCTATATGAGAAAAGGAGATGTTTTGCTCCTCAGAAAGAGAGGGAGGAAACAGGGAGAGCCAGAGGGAGCATGCTGTGTGCTATCCCATTAGCTCCATCCAGGCACTCTGTGCCCAATGTTTAGTAAGGAATTTAATGCAAGCCACATTTTTTTTTTCAGCAAACTGCACAATGAAATAATTTATTCCAATTATGGTCAAGCTTGATCTCAGAAAATGTTATTTTCTACTTTCTATTAACAAATGTAAAATTATCTATTTACCATACCAACTCACTTTTTTTTGAATTTTATTTTATTTTTTTATACAGCAGGTTATTAGTTACCAATTTTATACATATTGATGTATATATGTCAATCCCAATCTCCCCACCACCAATTCTCCCACACACACTTTCCCCACTTGGTGTCCATACGTTTGTTCTCCACATCTGTGCCAACTCACTTTTAGCAAATCACTTTCTTCCTTCATTAAATACATAGGAAAAGTTTGTGAATTGTAAGAAGTTTACTGAAGGAATACCATTCCTTTGATCATACTCCTTACTTCATAAATCACTTATTGTTTTAAGCCCACTTTATATCACTTTATTATAAATGAAGCAATGAGAAATAGCATTATCATGATTTTCATATTTTAAACATTTATATTTTATTATCACTGCATCATTTTAATCTTGACTTTGTTTTAGTAACCTCTCTTTCAAATGCATTCCATAATTTATTTCTAAGTTTTTTTAATAATATTCCTCAAAATCGAATGTTACTGCATTAATTTAATTTAAAGATGAAGTCATACTTTTTCTGAAAACTAAAAATAAGTCAACCTTATTTGACTGACTGGTTTCACAATTAGTTTATATGGCAGTATTTTATCCAAAACTGAAAATTCAATCAGCAAATAAGCCACCTCAAGATGCTGACAAAAACATATTTAAAGCAGGTGAAAAGATAAAAGCATTTGATTCAAAATATTGTTTTAGGAAGGGGATACTGAAATAATATTTCAATTTTCCTAACACTTTCAGAACATATTGAATTAATTAAGGTAGCTCTAAATGAGAGAGGCAAAATCTTAATAAAGCTTTAAAAGACTAACAGGTAGTAAAACATTTTGCAAGTCAGGTGGTTTTCAATTGTTTGCTTTCAGCTAAACTGAATAACAGCCTGAATGAGTTAACCAGTTAACACATCATTGAAAACAAGTTCTGATAATAGGCTACCATGTGATTTTGTTTTGTAAATGACATGGAAGGAGTCCAAAGAACTCCCATCTTCTTATTTATGTGAATATGGTTTCTAAGCACATACATCTATAACTCTGGAAAATACAAATAAATTTGAAACGCAATCCAGTCTCATTCTAATACTCATCCACATATATATAAACTAATCAGAGCAGAAAAAGTCCCATCCATTAACAGAAACATTTCCATTAAAATTTTACTTTTAATATTTAATAATTATCTAAAATTTATAACATGTTTTAAAAAAATAAATAAATAAATAAAATTTTTTTAAAAATTAAAAAATAAAATAAAATAAAATAAAATTTATAACATGTTTTGATAAACTGTATGCTACTAAGAATTGTAATGATAAAGTTTATTACACTTAAAGCCATAAGTGGCAGATTGAAAAAAACAAAAAATTAGTTTCAATTTATATTTATATTTTTGATAAAGAAGTATGATGACACTGGGATCATGAAAAGACATTTTAGCATTAAAATATAATAAAGTAAGATAAAATTATGTCAGGAGAGTGTACTGGAAGTTTGACATTAAGGATGTATAGAAACCTCAACTTTTGACTGTCAAAGAGAGAGCTACCTATTTTTTAAATAGATGATGGCAGATGAATATTTACACTATATTTTTTGAAGAACGATAAAACAGTCGTAGTTAAAAATTCAATATTTATAATACATTGGAAATTACAACCTTTACAACTGTGTAAACATGATATATTTTAGATGTTAATTTTTAAATAGGTGACAGAATATGTAGGGTTTGTTTTTTTTTTTAATATTGGTAAGATCTTAGTTTTCTAACCGTGGCAAGAAGACCTCAGACAAGTCACAACCTTTGAAACTGAGTTTCCTAAACTGTAAAATGAGGATAATATCTACTCATTCTACCTCAGGATTAAATTATGTATGTAATATTATAAATTTCACTACATATATGTATATGCATACATATACATGCTTTCAGTTAAATGTAAAACAATATGATTAAATTTATGAGGGCCTAGAAAAATAACACCTCCCTTAATTTTGAGTCCTTCTTATATGAACTAGACAGACCAAGGAAGACATCACATGACAAATCCCAGATGTAAGTCATGAAAACTTGATTCATTTCCAGGGGCTATATATTAAATTGAACATATAAGTAACTAAATTCCTTATGTGCCACAATTCTTTCAAATTAAACTTGATCAAATATGGGTGGGTATTACAAAACTAGACTTGGGAACTAAGGCACTGAATGTCCAACTAAAAAGGAGCAAAGGCCTTAGATTTAGAAGCAATGCTGTAGAGGGCCAGCCATCCTTACCCAGTCAATCCCAACTTTTGGGGACCGTCTGCAACTTCCTATCTTTACAATGAACACTTTGCAACATAAATTCTAAGGCCTGCAGAAAGGTTATGAAACCAATAAGAGTAATATATGCCCATTCTCTGGGCCTCCATCTACAGTCCTCATTTGTTCCATTTAGATGGAGCCAACCATATTCCCCAGGCAAACCAAGCATAGATTATAAATATATCACATTGGAACAAAAGATAATTTTAAATATACATTTTATAATCTAAACTGTTCTTAATTCTATCTATAGCTTAAGCCTGATAATTTTGCTAAATGATTTGATAAACAAGTTAATAATAAGCTATTTACCAAAAAATTGATAATACATAAATTTTTATTAAAGTGCCAAATTATATCTGGGAAATTTCTGATATGTTCAGTATTTCACAACTTCTTCCAATCATTTTCCAATATAAGTTGCATTTACAAAATTTCTGTTTAGCTAGAAAAGTTTGAAACTGCTTAGGTTCATTAAGCCAAGATTAGTCTTCCAACTCCACAATGGCAATTTTAAAGGCATTCTGCTCGTTCCCATTGTGAGGAAGATATGTTGTGCTCCATGAGGCATTTACAGATGTATAAGACACAGTCTCTGAACTCAAGGAAATTTCAGTCTAATAACTGATACAGAAAAGTTGAAAGTAATGAACAGTGAACACCACAAAAATTCTACAATTAACATTTTACTATATGGTATTTTCTCACATTACTCTATTTGCTTTATATTTTGATTTTTTATGGACGAACTATTCATCCTTCTATACATCATTAATCAATCTTATATTTTAATGCATTTCAAAGAAAGTTGCAGGCATAAGTATGTTTCACCCCTAAATACTATCATTAACTAGAGTTTAATAATTTTTAGAGATGTTTTCAGAAAAAATTCACAAATATGAAATGCACAAATCTTATATCATTTGCAGATGTTTACAAAAGCTTATACCTCTGTAATGCAAACTCCTATCAAGATATACACCATTACTGTCAGCCAAAAAGTTATTTCATGCTCATTCCCAGTCAATCCCCACCCTAACTCCCACCTCTGGAGCACAGGTCCCCAGCCCCTGGGCCAAGGACCGGTACTGGTCTGCGGCCAGTTAGGAACTGGGCCACACAACTGGGCCACACAGCAGGAGGTGAGCGGCAGGCGAGCAAGGGAAGCTTCATCTGCCTCTCCCCATCTCTCGCATTACCACGTGAACCATACTATGCCCACCCCCGTCCGTGGAAAAATTGTCTTCCACGAAACCCGTCCCTGGTGCCAAAAAGATTGGGGACCGCTGCTCTAGAAGGAACCACTGTTAGTGATTTTTTTTTCCCCCACCACAGATTAGTTTTGTAGGTAACTTTTAAATTCAAAATTTAAAACAAAGAGCGGGGTATTCCCTGGTGGTGCAGTGGTTAAGAATCCGCCTGCCAATTCAGGGGACACGGGTTCGAGCCCTGGTCCAGGAAGATCCCACATGCCACGGGGCAACAAAGCCCGTGCTCCATAACTACTGAGCCTGCGCTTTAGAGGCCGTGAGTCACAACTACTGAACCTGCGCGCCTAGAGCCCATGCTCTGCAACAAAGAGAAGCCATCGTAATGAGAAGCCCACAAACCGCAACGAAGAGTAGCCCCCACTCACCGCAACTAGAGAAAGCCCGCGCACAGCAACGAAGACCCAACGCAGATATAAATAAATAAATGTAACAATTTTTTTAAATCCATCTTTAAAAAAAACAAAAACAAAGAGCGATCAGGCTGAAGAATCAAAAAAGAATTCATGTGGATCGATAGGTGTGCAGATACACGATAAAGTAAATAAAGCAAAATGCTTAACAATTATAGAAATTAGGCGCTAGGTACTATATAGGTGTGCCAGTTATCAATTTACTATCTCTCAGCATTAAATCTACCTTTCTTTGCCCTGCTTTATGACAATGGAACTAGACCCTCTAAACACTTCTCCTTTGCCAGCTTTAGAGAGGGCCCTATCAGGTCACTACAGCAGCAGAGAAACACTTCCCTTCTGGATTCCAGTTCTCTATCATTTTTATTAATTAGTGTGAAGGCCCAAGAGCACTGATGAGGAGAAAGGTCCAGCTGTGGCCTCAGGCCCTGTGGCCATGGTAGGTATGCCCTTTTTGAAAAGGCCTGCATCCAAGCTTCGGGAAGAAGGGCCCTCTCCCAGTCTTTCTTCCTCATCCTAGTATCAATAGTAGGTGCTGCTCTTTCACAACTGCTACTTCTGGGACCCTTAGACGCAGAGCTCTTTTACCTCTTCTAACAGTTAACCACCCCTCCTTGTTCTAGTTAACAATTCATCATATTAAATTTTCAAATAACCTGTATAGTTGTCTATCCTGACTGAACTCAGACTACTCTCAAGGATATTCACTGTACAGCTTTTCTGTATGTTTGACAATGTTGGGGGAGGAAGGAAACAGGGAGATATATTTTAAAAGATTGGCAAAATGTTAATAGTTGAAGCTGGATGATGGACTGAGAAAACTATACTGTCTCTTCATTTTGATTATGTTTGTAATTTTTTGTAATAGTTTTTTAAAGTGGAGGGCAGGGAAGAAAGGCTTAATATAGGCCAAAGCATTTGGAGAGAGCCTGGTGGAATGGATTTTAACAGGCATAAATGGAGGCCGAGATTCCAGGTGAGAAAAAGCACACAGTGAAAATGGCAGCAGAATACTGAAGGACATATTTGAGCAATAGCAAGTAAGCTGGCTAAAGTAAAGGTGTATAATGCAAATGAATGTTTGCTGAGATTTTTTTTTCCTCCCCTTTAACCTTCATTTCAAGGTGTTAGTTCTTCATACTCAATTGCTTTTTTTCCCCTACTCTCCTGTCCCTACCCCATACTTCTACTTACTATCCAAAGTCTAGCTCTTACCCATTCTTCCCCACCTCTTATTAATCATAAATTGATCCATTTCAGAGTCTTTTCATATATCTTAATTTTTTTATACAGTGGGCATAATTATATCTGTCTTGGGACACATTTAGGAGAAAATACAAGTATGCTTGTGTTTATATAGCAGTATTTTTTAACATGTAAAGCCATCAGCAGTGACATGAGACAAGTTTTCATAATCTCTAGTTAGTAGGGAATAAGAGAAAACATTAATTGATTTATTATTATTTAATAACTCATGACTTTTTATAATCGCACAATATACCTATACACACAAGAATGAGTATGTGTGTGTCAACACATTATCTCCGGGAAGGGGTTGGTAATATTCTTTGTTAAGCTGAGTAGTGAATTGACCAAATAATAAAATTAATACCCATTATTTTCTCCACCCATCAATACATTTAAAGCACCCTTAGGCTATTCTCCGGTGACAACTCTCTCTGTCCTTCCTTAGGAATGACAAAAATCATAAAATTTGACTTATGAAAAGCATTTTTGTTTAAGCCAAACTGAAAATATTATAAAGTATAAAAGCAGCTAGACATTTAAGAACTCATAATAGAGATAACATCAGAGAGAGCACATATATCCAAATAAAACATATATTATGATGATTCATAAAAAGCACATATGAATATGGACCTGTTGCACACATTAAAATATATAGACACCCCAACTGAGCTCCTTTCTCTCCTAACCCCCATTATTGGTAGGGTCTGAAACTACCATTCTATTTCAAGCTTCAACAAGTGCCACATGCTCTTCCACCTATTTAGAATGTGGCAGGACATAGGTATTCCATAACAGTAGAGAGCAGAAGACAAATGTTGTTCGGTGTCACTCAGGCGATGACTATGCTTTCCTATGCCCTCCTGAGGATGTGGTGCTGCGGATGCTAAGTTTCATTCAAAATCTAGGACAATGCATTGTTTGTAAACTTTGCACACCAAAACTGTTAATGTGAGTTCTTCCAGAATAAATCAGCAATGGTTAAGACAAGAATTGGGTTTCTTTCTTGCCTCACACAGGACTCTTCCTGTGTAGTCAGTATCACAGACAGCAATGCACTCCACAGGGTACCCAGGGGCAAAAGAAATGCCTCCACAAAGATATGCTGCAGCTGCTCCTGCTCTAGATGACACCTTGCTTCCACTAAGTTCTGGCAGCCATGCAACAGAACTTTCTGCAATAATGAAAATGCTTGCTATTCTATCACATGTGGCTATTGAGCACTTGAAATGTAGCCAGTGTGACTGAGAAATTCTATTTTTAAATTAATTTTTACTGACATAGAGTTGACATATGTTAGTTTCAGGTATACTACAAAGTGATTTGATATTTGCATACATTATGAAGTGATCATCATGATGAGTCTAGTAACCATCTGTCTCCATACAAAGGTATTACAGTATTATTGACCATATTCCTAATGCTGTATATTACATCCCCATGGCTTATTTATTACATAACTGTACATCTTAATCCCCTACATCTATTTCATCCACTCCTCTATCCCTTCCCTTCTGGCAACCACCTGTTTGTTCTGTTATCTGTAAGTCTGTTTCGTTTCGTTTGTTTTGCGTTTTACATTCTATATATAATTGAGAGAATGTGGTATTTGTCTTTCTCTGACTTACTGCACTTAGCATAATACTCTCTAGATCTATCCATGTTGACAAAAATGGCAAGATTTCTCTTTTTTTTAATGTCTGAGTAATATTCATATACCACATCTTCCTTACCCATTAGTCTACCAGTGGATATTTAGGTTGCTTTTATATCTTGGCTATTGTAAATAATGCTGCAATGAACATTGGAGGGCATATATCTTTTTGAGTTGATTTTTCTGTTTTCTTTGGGTAAATGCCCATAAGTGAAATTGCTAGATCATATGGCAGTTCTATTTTTAATTTTTTATTTTTTATATATATTTTTAAAAATTTTTTAAAGAAACTCCATACTGTTTTCCATAGTGGCTGCACCAATTTACAATCTCACCAACAGTGCTTAGCAATATTTTTTGGTTAAGCCTCCTCATGCAAGGGAAACAAAAACAAACAAATGAGACTACATCAACTAAAAAGCTTTTGCACAGCAAAGGAAACCATCAACAACACAAAAAGGAAGCTTACTAAATGGAGAAGATATTTGCAAACAATATATCCAATAAGGGGTTAATAACCAAAATATATAAAGAACTCATATAACTCAACATCAAAAAAACAAACCCAAACAACTCAATTACAAAATGGACAGAGGACCTGAATTGAAATTTTTCCAAAGAAGATGTACAGATGGCCAAAAGACACACGAAAAGATGCTCAATATCACTAATCATCAAGGAAACGCAAATCAAAACCACAGGAGACACCACCACACACCTGTATGAATGGCTGTTATCAAGAAGACAACAAATAACAAGTGTTGGTGAGGATATAGAGAAAAGGGAACCCTTGTATGCTAATTTTATTTAAATTTTATTAATTTAAATGTAATAGCCACATGACAATGCAATTCCAAAGCCTTAGTTTTAAAAAAAATCAGGGACTTAACACATGTATGTTTGCAAATTGTTGAACGCCAACCCAAAACACTACGTGCAACACTGCAAAGTGGTTCTACCTCCTCCTAGATGCGTGGCAGAAACATCCATTTGTCCTCATTAAAACAGCACCTCCTTTGTGAAACTGTGGCAGCCCAGAGTTACTAACATGTTACCTAACTATTACTAACCAAGTCACACCATGTTGTCATTATGGGTTTACATATCTGTGCTCCCTGCTAAACTGGGGGCTCTAAAAAGGCAGCAGTTGTGTATTATTAATTTCTGAATCCCCAGAGCCTAGAAGAATGCCACATCCTAAAATCTTTGCTCTATGTCCTCCTGGCCAATTTATCACACGAGTCTTCATCTAACCAGTCCATACTCTTCTTCACTACTCTACCATGTGAAATCTCATAATCCCACCATCCATAATGAACATCTTAGAACTGGAGAAATTACAGGTCATATTATCTGTACCAACGCGTGTGGTGTTTTACTTCTACATACAATTAAATTGCTCAGTAGAAAACACTGTAAAATAGTGGAAACGATGCATATTAGAAACTCAAGTTTTCTAAAGAGAAAAAACGAGAAAGTAGTTAGACACAGGAGTTTGGAATTCAGGACGAGACACAAATTTGGGAGTTTTTGACACAGAAGTGGCATTTTGAAACTATGCAACTCATGAATTAGATCACTAAGGGATTAAGTGTACACAGAAGAATACAGGCACTCCAAGGTTAAGAGGTCAGAGGTGAAAAAGAACTTGCAAAGAACACTGAGGAGGGGCAACCAGTGACATAAAGGAAAACCAGGAAATATGCTATCTGAGAGCCACGTGAATAGTTATTCAAGGAGAGTCATTAAGCTATGATAAATGCTATTGATAGATCAAGTTGGAAAGTAAGGTTCTATTCCTTTCACACAATAGCAAACCCTCAAAAACTGAAGAGAAAAACTGAAAGATACCACTTGGCATTCAATTACCAGTGTAACCAGAAGTTACACCAATGTTTTCGAATATAGATATTTCTTTCATTTCATTACACATATGCTATCCCAGATCATCACATCTTCCTCTTAATATCCACATGAAACAAGGTTTCAGAGAGCACAACAATTTTCCTGGGCAGCACTAATTTTAAACGAAAACCTCGTTAAGTTATTTTACCAGCTGAAACTGATTGAAATAACCAGTCTCCCATTCAGCTGCCAAGCTTTCCTTAGAAATGCAGGTTTGGCATAATTTAAAGGTCAAGATGGTTTAAAAAGCATCCAGTTTCCAAAAAAGAACGGACAAAAGTGTCAACATTCAGGGAAGACTTAGAGAAAAAGTTAGACTGTGAACTCCAGGAAGGGAGGGCTCATTTCCCACAAACTAGGAGCTCAATATTTTTCACTTAACTTGAAAAAAGCTGTATCTTACTGCGGGGAGGTGGCGTGAACTTCAGGGCACTACGCCCTCCAGAACACTGTTGCCTGAACACTATGCGCGCAGAGAGGGACCGGCGAGCTCGCGGGCATCCGCGCAGAAGATCAGCACCTGGGTCGATAAAGGCAACGCGGGACGGCGCACAACCGCACACCGGACCCCTAAGGTTTAAAGACCCTAGCCTCGGGCGGGGACTCACCTGCCTCCGGAGTGGGGAAGATGTGCTGCCCCCGGCCGCCTCTGAGGGGGCGTCCCTGCAAACCCCTCACCGCGTCACTGGACACTACCGGGGCGGTGAAGAAGGACCCGTGAGGACGCAGCGCGTTCGCTCGGTCGCCTAGGTGTCGGAGCTGCAGCGCCACGGATCCCTCAGGTACTCCTCAGCGGCCCGGCGTGCGCGCGCTCTCCCACCTCGTCGCTTAGCAACCTGCGAAGCCGTCCAGTCTTCTCTACACTTCAATTCCTCCCGCCCCCGCAGACTGTGAATAGTTTTAAAAAAGATTTTGTTTCCGGGTCGAACCGGCTTTACTCAGCGGAAGGTCTCTTTACCTCCCACGTTTACCCTTGAGGGGAGGATAAAGTCTTAGCAGCTTACGGGAGAGCGCTGGAGCTAAGAGCTCTGTCTCTCCACCCTCGAGTTACACGCGTCTCCCCTCTCGCCAATTGCTGGGCGCCATCCGGCAGGTCCTTTCCTCCTGAGCCCAAATCCTCCGCTCGTCGCAGTCCTCCAATCACAGCGGCCCGCCCTCGGGGACTACTTTGCAATCGGCGAAGAGCGCAAGGAGCAGGGCGTGAGAAGTCCCTCTGACCTCGGGAAGTGTAGTTCAACACTCGAAGGAAATGCATTGGAGATTGCGCCAGAATTAGGGCCGCTTAAACTACAGTTCCCAGAGGGCTCCGCGGTCGGGAGCCGAGCCTTTTCTTTCTAACACTACTCGCCTTTTCCGAGTCGGTTCCGCGATAGAGGTGACCTGAGACCCTGAAGCTCGTTTTGTAGGTACAGAAAAGTGTCCGCGCAGTTCCCAGTCATGGTGAGTGTGGGCCCCTGCATGCTGCCCACCTCCGGCCTTCGCGCCCGTGTGTGGAGTTTCTTGCGTTTGAAGGACTATTGGGGGAAGGCTGTGCAAGGGATTGTCCTTCGCACCCTTTGGAAAGCCCCGACTCATCTTCTGGGGACTGTCGCAGGGACCCGGTAATTGGAAAGGGGTTGATTTACAGCTCGGGGTTCTTAGAAGGACTTTAGAGACATCGCTTCCTTGGAGAGGCGCGATCTCAGTCCTTCTGCATGTTGGGGGTACAGAACACGAAGCTGCGGATTTTCTGCAAAGCACGGTATACGGGTTTGATAAGGACGATAAGGTTTGAAATGGGAGGGGGTGTTGGACCCTAACCTCTTTTTCTCCTCTTAAGCCCACAGTGTTTTTAAGGGCTTTTGTCACAAAGCCCTTGAAAGCAGAAGGCCCTCACTGCAAAGGTAGGGCTTACCAGATGCTCGGGATTGCGATCTACGTTTTCGGGAGAAGTGTTTCCGCCATATCTAATTTCACGAAATGTTATTTAAAACCTGTTCATTGATCTCCTTTTGTCGTACCTGGACATGTTGCAGTGACGGCGCCCCTAACCAAATAATTAGTGCATATTTTTTTTTACTATCTGTGTGTTAGGAATTCTAGAACCACTACTTTTAAATGTTACACAATTAAACCATCGTGTCATGAAGCTTTGGATACCAAGATATGGATATCTTGTCTCTGCTGAAAGGGAGAAGGGAGGTTGGTGAGGCTACTGACGTAGGAATAATCAGCATGCTGTTTGAAGGTGACATTTGACATCAAACAGATAAATTGCTTCCGTACTTGTATTTGAAACTGTTTTTCCTCTGTTATTTCAAAATACTAAAATGAGTCGGGAATGTGGGGAAATATTTGAAGGAATTGGAACATTTCCAGAACCTGAAAAGACATGTTTTCAGGGCAAGGGAATTACTTCTTCCACCTTCATAAGGGAGCCAGTGGGGACAGCTTCTAATTCTCAGTAAGTGTTAAACCTAGGTTTCCTACTTATTTTGTCAGATAACATAATTAATCATTTAAATGATGGTTTCAGTGGTTTCTGACCTAGTAATCTTAGCAAGAAAGCAGAGGTACTTATTATCAGAGAACCTCAGACTTAATAATTTTAAAACTGGATGGAACCTTTTAAAAAAAACATCTTGACCATCTTAAAATTGAGTTTATTGAAACCCAAAAAGAATGTGATTTGCTCAAGGTCATACAACAGTTTGCCCCCAAGGATCTCACATACTTTCCATTTTACCATATTGTATCATTCAGATACATATCAAGTCATTCTGAAATTTTATTTTTAGTTGCTGAGGTTCTGGATGAAGATACAAGCTCATACTGCAAATACAAACTAAACTATGTATCAGCATTTATATTACTTGATGGTTTTACAATGAGAATATTGTAATTCTAGAATTGGAAGGGAATTTGGAAATTATTTCCTTTAATCTTAAAACATAACCTGGTGAGGTCAAATGATTTTCCCAAGGTCACAGAAAGCTCCTGGGCCCCCATTCTTGCTTTGTTTTTCTACACAGTATATCAAGCCAGGCCTCACCCCAGGAAGGTCACTCCAGCATCAAATAATGTCCATGAGGAAGAACCCTCCTGCCAGTTTGCTGAAACTGATGGCAAATTCTCACATGACTCAATCTCCTTGCCTCCTCAGGAGAGTATGTGAACAATCACTAAGTTAGAAAAGAGCCATCTTTTGTAAGCTATTAAAATAAGGTTTTTTTCAAGGAGTCAATTCTTTCCTTGTGTCCATAGGGAATGACAAGCAAGAATAAACTGTATGAAGGAATCTGAATACTGTTTGTCTTTTATATTACAGAAATATATATAAATGAGAAAGTAAAAAGGAACACATGGGTCTTTCTGTAGAATAACAGAAGGAACACTTAAATTCAAGCTTTACAACTGAGACTTGAACACATGCCCAAGACAGAGCCTGTATCTGCACGAAGGTCATTAGTGCCCTGCCAAGAGCAAAGACATTCCTTCCTTGGATCTTGGCAGACTGCCCAGATATCTAAGCAAAGAATAGTAACCTATCTTCACACTGTAACATTGTGAAAATGTCAGTGGGAATCTCCCACCCTCCTGCTTTTCAACTGCAACGTTGCAAAGAGCAGACAGAACCAAATAAGCACTTCTTTCCTGTTTCATCACCAGACATTGGACACTAGGCTTCATACTACTCTTAAGATGGAATCACCTACCTGTGAAAATAATTTGCTCAGTGATAGAGAAGAAGGAAACTGCTCAGGTGGAATTCGTGCCCGTTCATTAGTTGCCCACAACCCCTTTAGGGACTGTGGTACTTTGAACCCATTTTTTTTAGTAGCTAAAATAAATGCCTAAAATTGACTATTCTTTTCTAAGCATCTACCTGACTTTCTGGGAGGTTAAGCTTTACAGATAGTAATGTTTACCTTTCCCTTCATTGCTTATGGTAGCTTGCTTTCATTGAAGTAGCATGTGTTTATGCTTTTCTTAACTCTTACTTTCCTTCATTCAACAAATCCTTGTTGAATGCTATATGGGAGTGCAAATTTGAGTCAGAGGCAGACTGTTCTCCCGGAAGTTTCACAGTCTAGTGGAGAGTAACAGCCACAGGCTACAAGAGTCCTTAGAGGAAAAACCTGAGACCTATAATTATAGTGCTTGCTACATACTGTTCTTACTGCTTTGTATGTTAACTCTCTCAATCCTTATGACTACCTTATTTGTTAGGTAGCTGCTATTATTATCTCCATTTTACTATGGAGAAACAATACAGTAACTTGCTGAAGAACATACAGCTGAGTTGAGGAATCAGGATTTGAACCAGAAAGTCTGGCTCCTGAGGCCATCTCTTTAACTGTCACACTGTACTGCCTCTCTAGCCCCCTATTTTAAAAAAATTGGCTTATCCTCTTGTTTCTTATGGTTCACTAATGGAGTCTCTGGCCTAAAATAGTACAGGTTATGTAATAAAAGAAGACTTTCATTAGAACTACTGACATAAATAATTTTGCTAACCATAGCTGGAACTATTGTCATTATTTCCAGCCTTCTCAATGCAAGTATATTTGAATAAAACAATTTTTAAAGCATTTTGGGTTTGCTTCCAAACAATTCTTTTACATTTCCAAGGCTTTGATAGTAATTTTACAAGATCCAGCAAATATTTGAGCTTTAGCAAATGTTTGAGCTCTAACTACATGCCAGGCATTGTTCTAGGCAGCTGGGATACAACAGTAAATAAGGTAGACAAAGCCCCTGTCCTTAAAGAGCTTGCATTCTAAAGAGGGAGGGGGAATCATTTCTTCCTCTATTTCTTTTTCCTCACCTGCTATACTTCAAGGAAAGAAGGGAAAATGACAGAATTTAAAACATGTAAAGATCATGTGATAGAAAATAAATATATACAATAACAGTGCTCTTTATAAACCTAAAGTCTATTTGGGAACATAAATATGTATTGTATTAAAATTGGATTATTGGGGGAATTATTGTATTTTGTATATTTAGAGATATTAAAGCATAGGGGGAAGTTGGTGAAGAGTATGGGCAAGAGACCCAGAAGTTCAGGAAGAAACTCTCCATAGTTTTTTCCCTTTTTCGCCACTCTCACCCTGGTCACCTCTCTGAAGAAGAAACACATACATAGTCTGCTGTGTTCAGATGCATTTCTCTACAACAGTTGACACTTTCCTGAGACTCTTCTTCCTCTGAATTCTATGGGTACCAGATTGCTAAATGCTGCTGACCTCCAGAGGTTAGGGATTGAAGGTTAGAAGGAACTTTTCAGGTCATAGTCTCCTTCTATCCTAGAAGCATGACCCCTCTCTAAGAGGGAATTCTAAATATAAAGAAATCTAATCCTCTGTCCCCAGTCACTTCAGCTACTTCTCTAGTGTGGGTAACTATAGAGGTGACACAGAGTGGAAGTACATTTATCCAGCATTGTCAGAGAAAGGAACAATTCCCTTGATTGAATTTTTCCATCTAATTAAACTTACACATTAAGTTTCCAGGCATTTATGTTCAGCTCTTTTTAATAGAAATATTTCTATCTTTTTAATTCTCTGAGCTTAATTTAACTTATTTTTAATGACTCAGGGTCGTCACTTTGAATTAGTTGTGTATATTTTTTGTCCATATGTTCATATTTTATTCAGGGTCTATAAGATTACTTCCATCTATTATAACTAATATGTTCTTTGTACTTTTTCCCCTTCCTCCCCTTTAATATTAATTTTCCCTTAAAATCAGGTTGTCAACTGTTACCACACGTTGCTACTGTTATTTATTACTTAATGCTAAAATTTTTTACAATCCAGATATTAACATTTTTTCATTTTTCTTTCTCCTTAGATAAATATAGGCTTATTTTTCTTCCTCCAAGTAGTTAAGTTGAATCACGATTAATAGTTTTATAAAAACTTTCTGGCTCCTTCTAAATGGAAATTTTTAACCGCTATTACTCCTCTCCCTGGTGTGAAGGATTCTTTTCAGCAGAAGGGAGTGGGGATTTGCATAAGAGGATTTGTAAGGTTCTAGTGGCCGCCAGGGTTTGTATCATCACATAATGCACATCAACATCGTTAGGCCTATTTTAGTGGTAAAATATCCTAAAAAAATGGATAAGATTTTGTAAGTAAATCCAAGATAGCAGGGAGAGTTAAATAACACCACATAAATATGCAGCCAAAGGACACGTTCCAGAAGTTGCTTAGTTGCTTTGTGCATGCTGTGTTTACTGGGACAAGTCTGGGATAAACGTCTTCTACTAAGCCAGATGTGAAGAGTCTTTAAAATTTTACATTAGCTTTTAAAGTATGTGGTTGTCTTATTATAGGGAAAATTCTGAATATCTTTAGGGTAAAATAGAATTTTTTAATAAGGTGTTAATGGGTCTCTTTCATTACAGTCTGAACCAATCCGAGTCCTTGTGACTGGAGCAGCTGGTCAAATTGCTTATTCACTGCTATACAGTATTGGAAATGGATCTGTCTTCGGTAAAGACCAGGTAGGGGCAAGTGTCTGTAAATCTTAAGTAAAAGTAAGAACATTTTCAATAAAACGCTGTATTTAGTTGCAAAGAAATGTTTAAATGGTAAAGGAATGGATAATCCCAACGAATGTACTAGGCACATGGCTATAAGTGGAATCTGGTAGCTTATTTATATGCACCCCTCTGGGCATTGAAAATGCTTTGCAAATTAGAACTATTCCACCTACTGTTAAGTTGACTTGGTGCAGCCAGCAGGTATCATAATGACAGTAACTGTTGGGGAGAGTCACATGGGAGAGAAAGTTACTGAATCAGCACTTTCTTGTTCATAAATGGTCTTAAGACCCAAAAGAGTTGGACAGGCACATAGGCTTCCCAGTTTGAAGCAGGCACCCCCTATTCCAGCAGGTCTGATTAATGTACACTAAAATCCTTTTGTACAGTATTCATTTATCCATTCTCTTCACCCATGGATATCAAGTTCTTCCTTCATGCCAGATACTGTGCTTAGCTTTCTGTGAACTGAAATTAGATATACAGCCATCAACAACAAGAGCAAGGTGTGGCATGTCACTTCAACTTGATATTTCTTCCATGTACTCCTTTAAAATTCAGTAATGGTGATTCCTCTTACTGTGTCTGTTAGCAAACCATTGCTGGTTTTATAGCATTCCTTCTTAAAGGACACCTGATGTTAGACACCTGACTTCCTAAAATAATTATGACTAATTAATGGGAATTATACACATATACACACCAATTAGCAAAAACTCTGTGAAAGGACTTTTTCTGTGACTAAATGACATAACCTACACTGACAGATGCTGTCCTTGCTATTTATTTGGCAGCCTATCATTCTCGTGCTGTTGGATATTACTCCCATGATGGGTGTCCTGGATGGTGTCCTGATGGAGCTGCAAGACTGTGCCCTTCCCCTCCTGAAAGGTGAGTTGGGGATTGGAGGAGAAAGGGATTTTATAGTACTTTACATCTTTAAAAAAACAGATTTTAGAGTTTTGTTAACTGACCTCTCAATTAGAAATTATTTCATAAAAAGTTTTTGTTTTTTGAACTACAACTACTTGTTAAGATATATACCAAGAATAAAGGTAAAAGTGTGAAGTAACCTGCATAAGATAAAAGATTATACTTTTTTCCCAACATGCCTATATGTAATTTATTTTACCAATTAAGTATAATATTGCAGAAGAGTTATCCATCTGAGATTGTCCACACCGTGTTATTATTTAAATTCTATTTAAATAATAATAGTAGTGTCCTGTAATGGAGAACTTTTTCAACTCTAAATGATGTTTTCCAGGACCATATGCTGCTTGGGGACTAGAAATTGGTTGGTCCCCATATATATTCCCACCCCATCTGCCAGTTGTCAGGTTAAGATATAATATAAATTGTTCTAATCATATACTACATGGTTTGAGAAAGCCTACAAGAGTTCTGCTAAGAGCCTTTGAGACTCAATGAACAAGTAACAAATGTAAGACAGAAGTCCTAAATTTGGTTGAAAGGTTCATTAAAATATTAGGTCAGGTTTTAAACTAATTTGAATATTTTTCTTTAGCTATACCTTCATCATCTTTTTTGGGGGGAAGGAGGATAAGGATTAATTAATAATACTCTCAAAGAGGATTGCACAAATCAAAAATGTAAACATGCCCAAGAGGAACAATGCTCAGAATTCATATATCTGTTCAATAAACATTTAGTAGAAGGGGTACTCTGCCATCTCAATCATTTGGTTGCTTAGTTATGTAAGAGAATGCATTACCCTGTCCAAGCTATTCTGCTGGCTCCCTTTCCTCACCCACTGTTTCCAAAGCAACCTCCTCTGTTGCTTTTTCCATTTTTATTCCCTTCTCTACAGAGTCCTCTCTGCTCTCTCTAGTGGGCCCAGGTTACAGTTGGCTTGTCCTTGGTCAGCTGTGAATATGATGGGAAGGGAAGGTTCAGCAGATAAGGGTGCATGGCTGGGAAGAAGATGGATATTTTTTCTCCAGCTGGTGCTCTTATGTATACTTATTTGGGGACTTACAGAAGCCTGACTGACACAAGTTCCTGGTCTGAAAATTTATCAGTGACAACACTGTATCCTGATTGTCTTAGTACCTTTGGGCTGCCATAACAAAAATACCGTAGACTGAGTGGTATATAAACAAAAGAAATTATTTCTTACACTTCTGGAGGCTGGGAAGTCAGAAATCAAAGAGCCAATAGATTGGGTGTCTGGTGAGAGCCCAATTCCTGGTTCACAGACAGCCATCTTCTCACTGTGTCCTTACATGGCAAAAGGGGTGAGGGAGCTCTCTGAGGCCTCTTCTGTAAGGGCACTAATCCCAATTCATGAGGGCTCCCCCTCATGACCTAATCACTTCCCAAAGGACCTACTTCCTAATACTATCACACTGGGAATTAAGTTTCAACGTATGAATTTTATGTGGACACAAACATTCAGTCTATAGCACATGGCCTTTCTAATACAGTCACCAAAAGAAAGCCATGATATATAGCTGATGCTTCAACAACTCAGGGCTTAGTGCTGCCAATCTTCCCTGCAGTGGAAAATCAGAGTACAATTTATAGTTGGCCCTCTGTTCACGGATCCTCTGTATCCACTGGTTCAATCAACCTTAGATTGTACAGTACTGTAGTATTTACTGTGGGAAAAAAATCCACATATAACTGGTCCTGCACAGTTCAAACCTGTGTTATTCAAGGGTCAGCTGTATGTTCTTCAATCAAAAAACAGGTGGTGTATTGGACTGACACTGCAGCATAGTGGTTGAAATCTGGACCAATCTTGACTTATAGCCCCACTCCTTTTTGATAGGCAGCTAATCAATCTCTTTAAGCCTCATTGTCTTCATGTGTAAAATGTTTAAATTTGACAAAAGAAATCTCTTAGTGTTATTCCTTGCAAAAACTTCTCAATAAGCATTCTTTTAATTTGATTGATATCTTAGAATTAAAGTAATTATAACTTAAAAGGTGAATTAGTTTCTCTTTTGTGTTATCTGTGGTAATTAATGTGAATAATTAATGTTGCCTTGAAAGTTACCTTGCATCATTATAAAAGATAAAAGCTATAGAGTTTTGAAATTAAGATAATTATTGAAATAGGAAAAGCAAAATAAATGTATTGACATTTCTGCTGATGTTATGGTTGTTGAATTAATATATTGCCTTTCTTTTTTTAGGCCCCTAAAACTTTGATCAATGTGATTTGTAAAAGTAAACATTTGCTACAAAGTGAAAGAGTTACTGGGTAGATTCAGTATGAAAAAGAAAACCTCAGACTTTGGCGTTTAAGTAGCTCTGCATATTTATTGCCATGTTCACAGATGTCATCGCAACAGATAAAGAAGAGATTGCCTTCAAAGACCTGGATATGGCCATTCTTGTGGGCTCCATGCCAAGAAGGGATGGCATGGAGAGGAAAGATTTACTCAAAGCAAATGTGAAAATCTTCAAATGCCAGGGTGCAGCCTTGGACAAATATGCCAAGAAGTCAGTTAAGGTGACCAATGCAGTATTTTATTGGGTTTTTCATTATCAGCATTTGAAACTTCTGCTTTCAACATTTAAGTGAAAATGAAAGTATTTGCCTTTTTTTTTTTTTCCCAGTTCTGTGTGATGGTTAGTAAATACAGATAGAGTTTTGCTCGATTAGCCCTCCCTTTCTGGGTTTTGTTCATATAGTGTAGAAATCTGTATTCTGAGGGGCTCAAAAATATTCTGCATGTTACCATGACATGGAGATTTAATATTAGTGTGTAAACCTATAGAGAAGGCACAGAACTTTCTGGTGCCTTTTAGCTGTGTGGGACTATTTGTACAGACATTTGGATTTGTGTTTGTGATTGTGAAGGGAGATGGCTATAAGCTGTGTTTGTTCTTAGTCACAGGAGGTAGGGGCTTCTGAATGCTCACTTTTTCTCAGTCCAGAGGAATTTCGATATGTTCGTCTCTTGAGGAGCTGAGTCAGTATGACTTCCTATTCTGTCTCTTTGTGTTCAACCTATTTATTTTGCTTTCTAAATTTGTGTTATTATTACAGTAAAGCCTCCTTTTACCAATTAAGTATCAGTTACCTAGATAATAATATTCTATCTTTTATAATACTTCATAGACACCTGAATTTTTGCTTTCTGCAGACTTTATTTCAAATAGTTAACTTTTATTTTCTGTAGTCATTAACAGAAAATAATAGAAATGAATTGGGTAGAAATCCCCAGGTATCTTAGTAAAAAAAAATTACAAGGTTGCTTGGAGTTGTAGTACTGCTTGCATAGTAATTGCCTCTCAGCCAAAAGTGTCTTTCTTGGGGGAAATACACACCAACACCGGAGTAGTTAGGGATAGCGGAGTATCATATCTACAGCTTGCTCTCAAACGGGCCAAAAAAAAGACTAAGGGCAGAGTGTGTGTGTGTGTGTGTGCTTTTCTGTAAGTTTGATATAATTTCACAGTAAGTTTTTTTTATCATTTTAAGACTTGTAAAAAATGTTCATGTATACATTTTCCTATGCTGTATTGTAATTCACTGCATCCTATACCTACCCCCTCCAAAAAAAAAAAAAAAAAAAAGCCTGAAGTGCTTTCTCCTACAGATTGATTCAATGGGTGTGAAATGGTGGGACCTGGTATTTTAGCAACTAACCCAGTTAATTCTTAGGATTAGGCAAGACTGAGAAACACTTTTCATTCATAAGGGCAAATCATTGTCCTAAAGTAAACTTCTCAAGTAGAATTTCTTTCTTGGACTACTTTTATAAGAAGGAAAACTTTTATGATTGAATAGAACTCTGAGATAGAGCCCTAGGTTACTAGTTTTTTATGGCAACTAGATAAATGCTGCCTCTGTTTTGGCAGAAAACAAAATGACTTGTGTACATAACGGTGGTTTTAGTAAATGTTTTCAGTAGTCGCACCAAATACTAACAAGGGGGGAAAGTTATTAGAACGGAGGATAGAAACCTACTAGAAACTAGAAACTGTAATAACTATACATATTTAGCTCACACAAACTTGTTATGAAGGCTATGTGTTACATGTCAGTCATATTCTAAGTTGGTTTAGTTAATCAGTTATGGTCTGTAGCTCTGCTGTGCCTCGCATACATCCTAGGTTATTGTGGTGGGAAACCCGGCCAATACCAACTGCCTGACTGCCTCCAAGTCGGCACCGTCCATCCCCAAGGAGAACTTCAGTTGCTTGACTCGTTTGGATCACAACCGAGCTAAAGCTCAGGTAAGAAAGATGCCCTTTCAAATCTTATGAATGTTCAACTTTAAGCCCTTTTTCTCTCACTTTTAAAGTAGCTGAATCATAGTTTGTGCTTTTTTCTTGTTGTTTTGTTTTAGTAGGAAGCTATTCCAATTTGTTAGGACATCTTTAAATCTAATCTCTTAAAGCAGCTGAACTTTGTACTTAATTTTCTCAACTATATTTCATTTCCTAATTTTAATTACATATCATTGCTAATGTTCTCTTAGTACAGTGGTTAAAAATTAGTCATTGGGCTTCCCTGGTGGCGCAGTGGTTGAGAGTCCGCCTGCCGATGCAGGGAACACGGGTTCGTGCCCCGGTCTGGGAAGATCCCACATGCCGCGGAGCGGCTGGGCCTGTGAGCCATGGCCGCTGAGCCTGCGCGTCTGGAGCCTGTGTTCTGCAACCGGAGAGGCCACAACAGTGAGAGGCCCGCATACCACAAAAAAAAAGAGAGAGATAACCAAGGTTTGAGAAGAGTCACACCTCAGAAATCTCTCAGTTAATTTAGAAGGTCTTTGGATAACAAGCTTAAATTGCAAATATTTCCTGAGAGGCTTTGGGCTGTGAGCTGGGTCTTTGTCCTTGTTATTTAGCCAGTGTCCAGGCGCTGGGAAGAAATGGGAGTTTGTTTGAATGCCTGGAGGCAGGAGATTGGGGTACTGTAGAACAGTTATGAAGGAAAAGATGATCATCATATTTGTTGCATCTGTGGACTCTGGATTACCAGATGGCAATTCACTTAGTTACAACAGGAAAAAACAGGTAAAATGATGACACCGACAAATTTCCATCTTTGCTGTTTGACCTGAGGCCTTGGTGGAGGCAGGCATTGGAAACTTCTGCTTCCAGAAGTACAGCTAAATAATACTTTGTCCCAGGGCCTGCAACAGTTTTCCTTGCCGGGTGAAAGTCTGAGTGAGGAAAGAAGGAGCCATCTCATCATACTTTGACTTTGGCACGTGTTCCAGCATGCCAGTCTGGTACAGTGAATGCTGTTAGAAGTTTCCTCCTCCTGTAGAGGCTATTAATCCAGTGAGAAAAGTAACAAACCCAAAGATTAATTTTTCTTACATGAATGGATACTAGTCTTACATAATTTATTTTGGAAATCAGAGCTCCTAGCTACCTAGTGACTGTTTATCCCCTGCAGAAATCCCCTGTGTATTTGCAGAGCAGAGCTATGTATGTAGTCTGTTGACCAGGTAATTTGGCAATGAAACCAGTTAGGTGGTATCAGAGAGACGAAAATTACTAGAGCTGGAGAATGAATCAAAAACTGTTTAACAGATCTGTGTGACAGACATGAAAGTGTCTGAAGGAGCAAGGAACTGCTAGCCTGGGTACATGGTAGTTTAGACTAGCTCTGACATGCATGATATTCTCAGAAACTATATATGCTGGGTGCAAAGTACTGGCCTTTGCTATCCAGACAGAAGTGGATTAGCTCAGGAGATCTAAAGAATAAGATGAGGTGGCCAATAGGACACAGGAAGTAAGGGGAGCCTCCTGTAGGGAGGATAGGCCTGTAGGCAGTTTGTCCTCACTGTACTTTGGAGCAGCTGAAACTGACATTCAGCAGAGTTATGGTTTCTAAGTTCTTGATAATATACATCTTGGCTCACTTACCCCAGTATAAATATTCCTTTTTCTCAATGATGCCGGCTAAATGTAAGTGAGGACAGTTCTTTGCAAGTCCTTTCAGGTCATGGCACACACAGAAAATGGTACTCATTGCACAGCACACCACTCTACCCCAACCACTAAGCAGATCAGTAGCTGGATACCCCAGAAAGCAACCATCCAACTAATTTGTGAAGACTGATATGGTAGTTAATAGTCCTAATACTTGCAGAACTCTAAATAAAGCAGGGTTTAGATCAGAAGTGATTTTAAATGTCAGGAACAAAGAATTTTAAGTTATTTTTTAAATCTATTTGAGAACTTAAGAAATGAGTCTCGACTTGTTTTAAGGGTCAGTGAAAGTAAGCACAACTTGCTTCTCACTTGACTGAATAAATTACCGTGAAGATGAGTCAAGGCATTGCAAACATTTTAGGTAATGGCTTTTTAAATCTTCATTCTTTTTGGCTGGTTGGTTGTCATTTTATTTTTTACTCTTTAATTTGGAATAATTATAGACTTAGAAGAAGTTGCAGAAATAGTACAGAGAATCCCATGTACCCATCACCCACTTCCCCCAGTGGTGACATCTTACATAACTATAGAGAATTATCAAAACTAGGAAATTGACTAAACTACACACAACACTGTTAACTAAACTACACACAACACTGTTAACTAGCTTTACTCAGATTTCTGCAGTTTTTGTATGTCTTTATGGATGATCCTATGACATTTAATCATATATATAGATTACCATAACCACCAGAGTTTCAAGAAACAGAACTGTACCATCACTCAGAAAAGAAGTCCTATTCATGTTGCCTCTTTATAGTTACACACTCCCTCTCCTTTCCTGAACTCTGACAACCATTTATTTGTCTGTTCTCCAACTCTGTACTTTCGTCATTTCGAGAATGTTTTAAAAATAGAATTGTGCAGTAAGTAACCTTTTGACACTGTTTTTTTTCCACTAAGTTTAATGCCTTTAATATCCATCCAAGTTGTTACATGTATCAGTAGTTCATTCCTTTTTATTGTTATTCCATTTATTTATTTAATTGTATGAATGTACCACAGTTGGTGTTGGAGGATGGAGGGAACAAAAAGTGCCCACCAAACTGAGAAGGTATTTTGAGACCTTAAAATGAGGCAGGCAGCTCCATATAACCAATGGATCAGTTTATTATAGGGTAACTTACTCATAGGGTGGGATCAGGATCAGGTAGACAATGATCCAGAAGCATTTGCAGCTGCACTTCATACCGCATAGAGACGATGGGGACGATTCTATAGGGTATGGGGGTAGGTGCTTTGAAACAGGACATGCATTTCTAAGTTAAGATTTATGAATGGATAACTAGTCTCGTGGGTGCCAGGAATATGTCAAGGAAGGTTTTCATCATTGTCTGGGGACCAGCAGAGCATAGAGGCTACCTGGTCCTAATGTTTATTGAACAGTATCTATTAACTACAAAGCCCTTGATGTGATTCACTTCACAGGTCAGTTTTAAAGGATAGAAGAAACTGTAAGGGCCCGAGATGGTGTCAGTTATGCTAATAGCCATACTTTGTTTAACCATTCTTGAAGGACTTTTGAGCTGTTTCCAGTTTGGGGCTATTGGTATCCTTGTTTTTAAAATTTCTTTAAAATATCAGAGTGTATTCCCTTTGCTATATGGTGACTACACAACCAGAGCTTTGATGCAGTGTTGCTGTTATTTATGTGTGCAAAAGCTGTGGATTCTGGTACAACTATTTTTTTCTCTCATTCTTATTTTATTTTATTTTATTTATTTATTTTTTTTTTGTGTGGTACGCGGGCCTCACACTGTTGTGGCCTCTCCCGTTGCGGAGCACAGGCTCCGGACGCGCAGGCTCAGCGGCCATGGCTCACGGGCCCAGCCGCTCCGCGGCATGTGGGATCC
>NC_041225.1:78643517-78648382 GCF_002837175.3 Physeter macrocephalus
GCCATGGCTCACGGGCCCACCCGCTCCGCGGCATGTGGGATCCTCCCAAACCGGGGCGCGAACCCGGTTCCCCTGCATCGGCAGGCGGACGCGCAACCACTGCGCCACCAGGGAAGCCCTCTCATTCTTATTTTAACATAAAGGAAAGAAAAATCACTCACAATGTCACCCTAATACATCAGCTTTTAAAAATTTTTTTCCAAAACCTTCTCTTCTAGATCATTATAAATTCTGCTATCTAATTAGGAACAAATTACAGGCATACATTAGAGATATTGTGGGCTTGGTTCCAGACTACTGCAATAAAGCAAATATCAGAATAAAGCAAGTCAATGAAGTTTTTTGTTTCCCAGTGCATATAAAAGTTGTATTTGTACTGTAGTCTATTAAGTATGCAATAGCATTATGTCTAAAAAATATATACATACCTTAATTTAAAAAGGCTTTATTGCTAAAAGAAAAACAAATGCTAACCATCATCTGAGCCTTCAGCAAGTCCTAATCTTTTTGCTGACTGGTGGGGGGTCTTGGTGATGCTGTTGACTGATCAGGGTGGTGGTTGCTGAAGGCTGGGGTGCCTGTGGCAATTTCTTAAAATAAGACCACAGTGAAGTTCACCATATTGATTGACTCTTCCTTTCACAAATGATTTCTCTGTAGCATACAATGCTGTGTGATAGCATTTTATCCAGAGTAGAACTAATTTCAAAATTGGGAGTTAAACCTCTCAAACCCTGCCACTGCTTTATCAACTAAGTTTATATAATATTCTAAATCCTTTCTTGTCGTTTCAACAATCTTCACAGCATCTTCACTGGGAGTAGATTCCATCTCAAGAAACTACTTTCTTCACTCATCGTAAGAAGCAATTCCTCATGCATTAAAGTTTTATCATGAGATTGCAGCAATTCAGTCCCATATTCAAGCTCCACTTCTAGTTCTAGTTCTCTTGCTATTTCCACCATATCTGCAGTTACTTCCTCCAATGAATGTTGGCAGTTTGCCCTCTTCCCAGGAATCACAAATGTTCTTAATGGCATCTCAAATGATGAATCCTTTCCAGAAGGTTTTCAATTGACTTTGCCCAGATCCATAAGAGGAATCACTATCTATGGAAGCTATAGCCTTATAGAAAATGTATTTCTTAAATCATAAGACTTGAAAGTCAAAAGGAGTCCTTGGTCCATGGGCTGAAGAATGGATGTTGTGTTAGCAGGTGCATTATCCATCAGAGCTCTTGGTGACCAGGTGCGTGGTCAATGAGCAGTAATATTTTGAAGGGAATCTTTGTTTCTGAGCACTGGGTTTCAACAGTGAATATTTCAACAGGTTTAAAATATTCAGCAAACCATGTTGTCAACAGATATGGTGTCATCCAGGGTTTTTTGTGCCATTGATGGAACTCAGGCAGAGTAGATTTAGCATAATTGTTAACAGCCCTAGAATTCTCAGAATGGTAAGTGAGCATTGGCTTCAGCTGAAAGTCACCAGCTGCATTAGCCCCTAACAAGAGAGTCAGCCTGTCCTTTGAAGCTTTGAAGCCTTGAAGCCAGGCATTGACTTCTCCCCCATAGCTTTGAAGATCCTAGATGACATCTTCTTCCAATAGAAGGCTGTTATCTACATTGAAAATCTGTTCCTTAGTGTAGCCACCTTCATTAATTATCTTAGCTAGATCTTCTGCATAACTTGCTGCAGCCTCTATATCAGCACTTGCTGCTTCACCTTGCACTTTTATGTTGTGAAGACAGTATCTCTCCTTAAACCTCATGAACCAACCTCTGCTAGCTTCAAACTTTTCTTCTGTAACTTCCTCACCTCTCTCAACCTTCACAGAATTGAAGAGAGTTAGAGTCTTGCTCTGGATTAGGCTTTGGCTTAAGGGAATGTTGTGGCTGGTTTGATCATTGTGGCTGGTTTGATCATCTATCCGGACCATTATAACTTTCTTCATATCAGCAATAAGGCTGTTTCACTTTCTTATCATTCGTGTGTTCACTGGAGTAGCACTTTTAATTTCTTTTAAGAACTTTTCCTTTGCATTCACAACTTGGCTGTTTGGCCTAGCTTTCAGCTTATCTTGCTTTCAGCCTTCCTCACTAAACTTAATTATTTCTAGCTTTTGATTTAAAGTGAGGGATGTGCAACTCTTCCATTCATTTGAAGACTTAGAGGCCACTGTAGGGTTATTAATTGGCCTAAATTTAGTATTGTTTGTGTCTCAGGGAATAGGGAGACCCAAAGGAGAGGGAGAAAGAAAGGGGAACAGCTAGTCAGTGGAGCAGTCAGAACACACACAACGTTTATTGATAAGTTCACTGTTATATGTGAGCAGGGTTCATGGCACCCCAAAACAATTACAATAGTAACATCAAGGGTCATTGATCACAGATCACCATAACAAATATAATAATGAAAAAGTTTGAAATACTGTGAAAATTACCAAAATGTGACACAGACACATGAAGTGAGCAAATGCTGTTGGAAAAGTGGTGCTGGTAGACTTGCTCAATGCAAGGTTGCCACAAACCTTCAATTTGCAAAAACACAGTATCTGTGAAGTGCAATAAAGTAAAGCACAATAAGAGGAGGTATGCCTGTATACATCCAACTAACCATAATTTCTTTTCTGCACATTACCTTATCAAGTGATTAACAAAATAAGCAAGCTGATTTTATTTAGATCTTTCAAAACATAACTTAACCCTTTCTGGTACCACTGTACTATGTAACATAATTGATGTTCATGTGACTACAAGGCATGCAGCATCCTGAAGTGCTTTCTGAACCTACAGCTAGAGATTGTTACTTCTGTTACAATTTTAGTATTATATATATTTTGTATCTAAACTTCAGTTTTCTAATCTATAAAATGAGGGCAGCCATACTTTGGTATTTGAGTCCCTTCCAACTCCAAAATTTTATATTTAGGATTATTTGAAAATTACTTAATTTATATAGGTATAGATTAAAATCTTCACCTAAATATGGAGAAAGTATCTAAATACCTGATTGGTCAGAAATGCTGAGGCGTCATCTCCAAGTATTAACAACAAAGCAAAGGTCACATTTACGTATTCAAGCAATATTAACCTCTTGCTTGGTGTTTTATACTTCATAAATCTCCAATACAGGTAAGTCATTCATAAACTGTAAGATGATCCTTACTCTTAAGCATTTTACTTAAATATTGTACCCTATAATGTTTCAGGCTCAGTGTTTGTTTACACTATTAAACTCTTTGGGGAAACTACCAAGTGATAAAATTTGTGGGTTTTGTTTGTTTCCAAATCAAAGTAACTCTTGTGTTCCCTTGACGTTTCAGAGGCTTTTTATCTTAAGGACATTTGTCAAACGGGTCACAATTTGAAATTTTAAAAAAAATTTGTCTAAGTAATATATTTGTTTTCTGTTGAACTAGATTGCTCTTAAACTTGGTGTGATTTCTGATGATGTAAAGAACGTCATCATCTGGGGAAACCATTCCTCAACTCAGTATCCAGATGTCAACCATGCCAAGGTGAAACTGCAAGGAAAGGAAGTTGGTGTTTATGAAGCTCTGAAAGATGACAGCTGGCTCAAGGGAGAATTCATCACGGTGAGAAAAATCCGGGAGCTCTTTTCACAGCCAAGCATCAAGAACTCTTGAGAGACACACCACATTACTGACCTCAGTGTGTCCCCAAGGGGTGGTAGGAGGAAACTCAAGGACAGCAGGCCTTTGATGAGTGCTTATTTTCTTTGGGGGTCGTACTAAGGCAGTCATAATCCAATCCGATCTACTGTGTAGCAGTCAAGATTGATTGTTAAAGTGGGAAAAACTAGATGCCCTCTAGTCATCCAGCTAACTTATAGAGATCTGTTTCTTTGTATGAATTGTGGTAAAACTTTCTGTGCAGGTTTTTAGTTTTCACTTTTCAGGAAGACTGGTGCTTCTAAGTGAAATAGGTTAGTAAGGTCAACATGGGGTAGTTGAGTGATTTTGGAGGGGACACATTAAGCTATGGTTTCAGCCTTTCACCCCAGGAATAACACTGCTGTCTCTGCCTGCCCTACCCAGACTGTGCAGCAGCGCGGTGCTGCTGTCATCAAGGCTCGAAAACTGTCCAGTGCAATGTCTGCTGCGAAAGCCATCTGTGACCATGTCAGAGACATCTGGTTTGGAACCCCAGAGGTGAGAACTCAGTGAATTGCACAGCCCACTCTTTTATTTTTGTCCTTTCATGCTATAATGTAAAAAAAAAAAAAAACAACCATAGCCTTGCAGTCAGGCCAGTTAGGTTCATATTCCACCTCAGCTGCTGACTAGCTGAGTAACCTTGGGAAAGTTGCATAACCTTTCTGAGCTGTTTTATCACCTTTTACATGGCATCTAACTCACAGGGTTGTGAGGGTAATGAGATGAAATATGGAAAGCACCTAGCACACATGGTAGATGTGACTTTTTTTTTTCTTAAAACCTATATTGGACCTACAACTTTTAGGGGAAAACATAGGCAGAACACTGTGACATAAATCACAGCAAGATCCTTTTTGACCCACCTCCTAGAGAAATGGAAATAAAAACAAAAATAAACAAATTTTAAAAAATTTTTGCACAGCAAAGGAAACCATAAGACAAAAAGACAACCCTCAGAATGGGAGAAAATATTTGCAAATGAAGCAACTAACAAAGGATTAACCTCCAAAATATACAAGCAGCTCATGCAGCTCAATATCAAAAAAAAACCAAACAACCCAATCCAAAAATGGGCAGAAGACCTAACCAGACATTTCTCCAGAGAAGATATACAGATTGCCAACAAACACATGAAAGAATGCTCAACCTCACTAATCATTAGAGAAATGCAAATCAAAACTACAAT
>NC_041225.1:78648869-78682222 GCF_002837175.3 Physeter macrocephalus
ACAAATACCATATGCTAACACATATATATGGAATCTAAGAAAAAAAAAAAGGTTCTGATGAACCTAGGGGCGGGATAGGAATAAAGACACAAACGTAGAGAATGGACTTGAGGACACGGGGAGGGGGAAGGGTAAGCTGGGACAAAGTGAGAGAGTAACACTGACGTATATACACTACCAAATGTAAAATAGATAGCTAGTGGGAAGCAGCTGCATAGCACAGGGAGATCAGCTCAGTGCTTTGTGACCACCTAGAGGGGTGGCATAAGGAGGGTGGGAGGGAGACGCAAGAGAGGGGATATGGCGCTATACATATGCATATAGCTGATTCACTTTGTTATAAAGCAGAAACTAACACAACATTGTAAAGCTATTATACTCCAATAAAGATGTTAAAAAAATAAAAAACCTATATTGGGCCATAGCTTCCTCATTTATAAAATGAGAGTTATGTTTCTCTAGCCTACTTCACACATAGATTGGAAGAGTGGAACAAGATAATAACCATGAAAGTTGCCTGATTGTGGAAGTGCCTGATAATGGTTCCTTACACGGTAATGAAGTTATGCACATAGTAAGAATGTGTCACCTGGTTTAATTTTGTTAGTTCATGTGTCAGTTGGTATGTAAACTAATCCCTTAGCACCATGAGAATGTAAAACATTGTTATTTGTTATTTTCAGGGAGAGTTTGTTTCCATGGGCATCATCTCTGATGGTAACTCCTACGGTATTCCTGATGATCTGCTTTACTCGTTCCCTGTTACAATCAAGGTAAGGTATTTTGGGTTATTTTCCTCTGTCCTCTACTGGGAAAGCAATTGTGTGTTTTTATTAATAATAGTATAATTTAGTCTAGAAAGTTGTTCCTTTACTAAGTTAGACATTTTTCTCAGCTTTAAAATCATGCGAAGCACAACTTGAGGTCACTAAAAGGTTGAAATTAACCTGGAAGGCAAGTTGCAACTCTCCCCACTAGACATGTTTTGTTATTATGCTTCTAATATTGGATATCTACAAATATTCTATTACTTCTAAATGAAGCAATGGTTCTAAGTATTGTTGCTCTGTATTATAACTGTACTAAAGTCAGTCTTTTTTATGTTTGCTGAGTAAAGCCTCATTTAAAGATTTTTTTCTAGATTCAATGAGTTTCAGACTCAAGTGTTGAGTTTTCATCAGAATTATCTTTTAAGATCTGGATTTTGATTTGCTTCTTTAGAATCACACTTTAAAACATAATTCTCTAGATTAAGTTCAAACTAAGTTGTTACTTGCTGGAACATCAATTCTAGTTTAATGATAAATCTCTTGGGACTTCCCTGGTGGTTCAGTGGTTAAGACATCACCTTCCAGTGCAGGGGGTGTGGGTTGGATCCCTAGTCGGGGAGCTAAGATCCCACATGCCTCACGACCAAAAAACCAAAGCATAAAATAGAAGCAATATTGTAACAAATTCAATAAAGACTAAAAGTGGTCCACATCAAAAAAATCTTAAAAAAAAAATTATAAATCTCTTATTTGCAATTATTTTCAAACAGGATAAGACCTGGAAGGTTGTTGAAGGTCTCCCTATTAATGATTTCTCACGTGAGAAGATGGATCTTACTGCAAAGGAACTGGCAGAAGAAAAAGAAACTGCGTTTGAATTTCTTGCCTCTGCCTGACTAGACAATCCTTTCCGTGTTACTAAATGCCCCAAAGCTGAAGAATCTAAATGTCGTCTTTGACTCTAGCACCAAATAATAATAATGCTATACTTAAATTACTTGTGGAAAAACAACACACTTTAAAGATTGTGTGCTTCTTGGTACAGATTTGTGACAGTTCCTCATCATGCTGTTAGTGCCGCATTCTAAAATAAATATATATTCAAATGAGGATGATTCAGACTCTAATTTCTAGATCACATTTTGTTTCTATTCAGAAAACAATCTTGCATGTTTCCCAGCTTGCCTAAGGGGTTATGATTTTTTTCAAATACACAGAAAGAAAAGATAGAAAATGTTACAAGGTAAAGCATAATTCTCTCATATTTAAATAGGATAGGAAAATCCACCTCATGAATCAATCTACTCCGGAATATAATTTTAAACATTACCTACATTAGGCAGTTAAACACATCATATACTTTAAATCTTAATTTATGCTTTGTGGATAATTTGCTTTTAACATTAGCTGTTAAATAGGTTGCAGATAATACTCTGTTAACAGTTTAATGCCATTGATGATATTAGAACTGTCATTTTCATGACAGAAGAGAAAGGTAGTTAGTCTTCCCTTGAGGTATTCCTCTATAGCAGACAAGGATTCATTTACACTCCATAACTGGTAAATGCCACTGAAATTTATGCTAGTAGGAATATTCTTAATCTAAGTGTATTACTGGAAACATGCTGTTGTTCGAAAAAACTAGCCTTTTTTTTCCAAAATCCATGAGGATAGGAGACATCTATCTTTTCATCCTTGTCATAAGCCCGTGCTCCACAACTACTGAGCCTGTGCTCTAGAGTCTGCAAGCCACAGCTACTGAGCCCACGTGCCACAACTACTTAAGCCCGCGCACCTAGAGCCCGTGCTCCGCAACAAGAGAAGCCACCGCAATGAGAAGCCCGTGCACCACAACGAAGAGTAGCCCCCACTTGCCACAACTAGAGAAAGCCTGTATGCAGGAACGAAGACCCAATGCAGCCAAAAATAAATAAATAAATTTATTTATTTATTTATTTTTTAAAAATTGCCTATATCATGATCTCAATATTTCATATGTAGAAAAGAAAACGAGTGAAAAATGCTTTTAGAATTGTTATTAGATACATAAAAATTTTCACATAGAATTTTTAAAAATTTATACAAGGAAAGTACGAATGTGGCAAACACACCCTTCTGTACTCTGCATGTGACACTGGGATTGGGACTCTGCAAACATTTCTTTACCAGCTGCTCCTTGTTAAAATCTGACCATAAAGGGTACTAGAGGGAGACTAGAAGGCTGAAGAAGAAGGAAACACATGCTCCTGCTCCTCCATGTTGTCTTTCTCTAGCATTACCTTCCCTTGACTTTATAGAGAAGCCAGAAAAGAAGAACACTAATGAGTCAAACATATCTTAGGGCTTCCCTGGTGGCGCAGTGGTTGAGAGTCTGCCTGCCAATGCAAGGGACACGGGTTCGTGCCCCGGTCCAGGAAGATCCCACATGCCACGGAGCGGCTAGGCCCGTGAGCCATGGCCACTGAGCCTGCGTGTCCCGAGCCTGTGCTCCGCAACAGGAAAGGCCACAACAGTGAGAGGCCCACATACCACAAAAAAAAAAAAAAATTGATCTAATGACAAGGATCTTTAAAGTTTAAGTATTTTTGGTTTGTTTATAAAAAACAAAATGCCCTTCTATAACACACCCAAGGAAAAATAGGAGTGGATTAAATGAAAAAACAGATAAGTTTAGAAATGGATGCAAACCAGGAGCTTTTGCCTTGTCTCTGCTCTGCTGGCAGGTCCTCTGGGGCAGAACTGAGCTCCAGCAATTAGCACCTCACCAGGGCAGAAATTTTTAAGAACTCTCGACTAAGCCATTCACAACACAGAATAAATTCTTGCACATTAGTCTAGGGGGGAAATATCTACATTGGCCATGCTTTTGCAACCCCAAGAGCTAATAATTAACCATGGTTTAATGTGTTTGTTGGGGTAATAATGTAGACCAATTGTCCTTTAACTCAGCTATCAAACTCAAAATTTTTCAGAATTTTCTTGAACTTAGAGATGGGTTGAAAGTAAGATTAAAATGATTACATTGTACTTTCAAATGAAATTATGACCTCATTCCTTCATTTCATATGTATATTTACATATAAATTTTTATTTCAATCTTCTAGTGGGAAAATAAAAACAAATATCTTAGAAACCACACCACTTTTAGACAAAACATGACAATTTTTAAAAAAGGTGATTTGTTAAAAATTCTTCCTCTGTACTGTTTGTTTTCTCTTTTTTCTCATTTAGTAAAAAAAAAAAATGCATTTTATGCATTTTGTATTTCAACTACTAAATCCTTAAGGATTAAGACAGATTTAAATGAAAGAGGAGCTTATGTAAATACAATCACCTGTGAATTGGAAATGGGAACAATTTTCTTTTCTGCTCAGATACCAATGTCCTGTTGAGAAGAAGATTCTCCAAAATGCTCAAGCAAGTGCTTAGAATGAAAACAGCCAGCATGGAGTGGAGAACTGGGAAGCCTGGGAGGATGCTTTATTTTCTGGGGGGGATACTGCAACTTTTAAGTTAATAGCTTAAGGGGAAGTAAAATCTGTAACTTAGGTAGAAATGGACTTCGTTGTATTCCTTCAACACAATTCTAATTTATGATCAAGAATTTAATTGTCCAGGTGTCAGGTCTTTTTTTTTTTTTTTTCTGAATCTATTTACTACAATTGTCTAATGGTAAGTGATTATCTCCTATGTTCATCCCTTAGATGCTGACTGCCAGGCATGCTGGAGCAATTTCTCTTTAATACCCCTAGGCTCTAGTTGACACAGTTCTGCATGCCCTGGGTTCACTTTTCCAAGCACAGGCACCACAGTCCTTTTTTAAATGAGTTACTCTTGAAAGAAGAGGGATAATCGTTTGGTTTTAAATTGGGTGTAGATTGTACATTGTGAGGTGGGTCTATTATCCATATTAAGATGTAAAATTAAACACAACCACTATCAGGTTTCCCAGGAGGATTTTCTTTATTCTCTGATCCTTCCATTTCATTTCTTGACCACTGCCTCCTTCCCCAACCCATGTTAGTCTGCTGACCACTTGGGAAAAAAGAAAAAAGAATGAAGGGCAGAAAAGTTTTAAGCTGGTATCAGTATGCTGGGTCATGGGTAACTCGGATCATCCACGAAAATTATCCAAACAGCTTCCTTTAAAAAGACTAACAGAAGGAATTTCAAGGCCTGAAATGCCCATCCTCCTTCACCTCCATCTATCCACAACTCTCCTGTCCTTCAAGACTTGGCTTAATTGCCACTGTGTCTACAAAGCTGCAATCTGAAGTGATTCTTCCTCCTCAAATTCCCATAGAGTTGTTCAGTATAATTAACTCATTTGGCTTTGCAGCATCACCTCCCTTTGAGCTCAAACTGCTATTATTATTTACTATTCCATGGATCTATATCTTATTTCACTAGATTGTAAACACCCGAAGGGTGGGATCTACATCTTATATTCTCTAACAGCCTAACATCATGCTTTTGTACCTAGTGGACTTTTAATAATTATTGTTGATTTAAAAATAAGCATGAGGCAACTGGTTCACATGAAAAGTCCAGGACTTAGGTAAATGACACATTTGGTGAGTATTTCCATAAAAGGATAATTTTCCTGCTTTGATCTTGATTAGCCCATTCTGTTTTCTAAAACATCAGTCTCAAATACTGAATTTTCTCAGTTTCCCAAGAACAGGATCCTAATAGAGAGTCTTTAATTCAAACAGAAAGCTCATTCATTCTCAACTTTCCTCAGGATTTTCATGATTTAAAGTCACAATTGTCATGATATTCAAGGAGCATTTAGCTGACAATTTTTATATTCTAGTCAATGACTTTTGTACTTTAAAAATACTGAAAATCATAACTATAATGTTATATTCTGTATACAAGCTTCTTGCACTATAAAATGGGAAGATCTTTCTATTTTAGACCAACAAAAGGTACTGAGTTTTTCTCCCTCTCACTAGAAAAAATTGCTACTATTTTCTACTCTTAACTCTCAAAACAAAATGAACATCATATAGTTAATTATATCTGCTCAGTAAAAGATGGTGATAATAGGGCTTCCCTGGTGGCGCAGTGCTTGAGAGTCCACCTGCCGATGCAGGGGACGCAGGTTCGTGTCCCGGTCTGGGAAGATCCCACATGCCGCGGAGTGGCTGGGCCCGTGAGCCATGGCCGCTGAGCCTAGGCGTCCGGAGCCTGTGCTCTGCAACAGGAGAGGCCACAACAGTGAGAGGCCCACGTACCGCAAAAAAAAAAAAAAAAAAAACATGGTAATAATAAATGTAAGAAATCAGAATATGCCACTCCCAAATATGCCACTCTGGCATAAGAGCTGAAGGCAACCGAGAAAAAGCAGACGCAGGATGAGCTCTCTGCTGTCCAGCTACCTGAAAACAGACCATAAATTCCCCTTGTGAAGGTGTCCCTCCCCCACCCCACTTCCCAGACCAGGAGGGGAATAACAACCTTATCACCAAAGACAATATGACACCAAGAAAAAGTCTACACAAACAAATCTTACTAACTAGCCCTTATCTACTATTAGTTCCCTGCATATGTGCCTTCCTACAATTTACTGCCCCTAGAGCCCCAAGGTTCCTTTCCATTATCTTGTCACTTCTCTTTAAATTTACCCTCCTTTGTCCAAACAGCATAAAAGCCTGCAAGCCTAGCTGTTTCCTTAGGGGTTTTCTCTTCTCTCTATGAAGTTCCCAGGGCCAAGTAAAACTTGTAACATCAAATAAATCCCTATGCCTTTTCTCCTCTTAACCTGCCTGTTGTCAGTTTATTTCACAGAACCAGCCAGAGAACCTAAGAGGGTAGAGGAAAATTTTCTTCCCCCATATATACATATTTTGATAGTGAACATAAAGCATGGGCTCCAAGCTAGACATTTACAACTAGCCTCCTGTTTATATTTCTTGAGGCAAGAAATAGATGGGCTCCAGTGTGGTATTTACAGCCAGCCTCCTGTTTACACTTCCGGATAAAAATAACAACAGGAACAGGGTAAATAGCTGGACTTTGTCTCTGGTGGACACTTTAAGATAAGAGTAATGGCAGGGGCAGAGAGGAGCTGAGTCCTGCCCAGATAAAAGGTAAAGAGACCACATATTTCTCATTCTTGAGGTCAAGGAAACCCCCCCACCCCCGACTACACATGCACAGAAAAGCTCCTTGGGGGTCAAAAAGGAGGGAGGCACTACCCCATAATAGGTGATGCCAAGCCTCCCACAGGTCTCTGCGCTGGAATCCATCTTGGCAAAAAGTTATGCATGCATGTTGCAGAGGGTCCTAGGGCAGGTCAGGTGTGGAAAAAGAAACAAGAAAATTAGACAAAGGTAAACAAAGAGCCAGAAGAACTGCCCTACATAAATGATTTAACCAAGGGGTCCACAACCCCTGGGCCGTGGACCGGTACTGGTCCGTGGCCTGTTAGGAACCGGGCCACACAGCAGGAGGTGAGCGGCGGGCCAGTGAATGAAGCTTCATCTGCAGCTCCCCATCGCTCCCCATCGCTCGCATTACCGCCTGAAACACCAACCCCTTCGCCACCAGCCCCCAGTCCGTGAAAATATTGTCTTCTACAAAACCGGTCCCTGGTGCCAAACAGGTTGGAGACCGCTGATTTAACCGCCTCTTTACTGCACTCCTCCTCATTACGGAGGATGCCCACACCCTTTCCTCTCAGCGTGTGTATCTCTGCCTTGCTTCTGTCTTAATTAAACAAACTGCTTCTCTGTGTGCTCTCCCACTTCTTGTGCTGTTTTCTCTCATAATAAACTTTGTACCTGTTTTGATCGTTTTTGCCTCCTTGAAACATTCTTGCTTTCAAACGGGGCAAGAGCCAGGGGAACTTTGCTTCTAGCCTCTAGTCCTTTCTGGTCTAGTGACTAGGATTCCTGGTTTTTATCCAGGCTACCCAGGTTCAATTTCTGGGCAGGGAACTAAGATCCTGCTTTGAGCCACGGTTCACTGCTATCTCCTCCAGATCAGACACAGCTTCTGACCGTTCTATTTATGAATTTAGGAACAGAAACAACAACAGAGCTCATTTTTAAAAATTTATTTAAAAGGCAATAAATGTCTAAAAAATAAAGTCCTTGGAAAAATAAAAGCTACCAAAGGGGGGAAAAAAGACATAAATGTCAACTGAAGAAAAACTAACACAGGAAGATGTTAAAATAAGAGATTCGAAAAACTTTTTGCTAAGCTTCTGTGTTCTGTTAGGAAATTCAGAGCTATAAATTTAAGCTTCATTTGGTTTAGGAGAATTCAGTTTTTCCATACAAAGGAGCAGCTCTCAATTTAACACCTTGGTATGTGGCTTAAGGAAGTTGATAACAAAGCCCTTTGCAATAGCTGCCCACCTTTTAATTCATTATTTATTTATTTATTTATGGCTGTGTTGGGTCTTTGTTGCTGTGCATGGGCTTTCTTTAGTTGCGGGGAGCGGGGGCTACTCTTCGTTGTGGTGCCCGGGCTTCTCACTAAAGTGGCTTCTCCTGTTGTGGAGCACGGCCTTAGTTGCTCCACAGAATGCGGGATCTTCCCGGATTGGGGATGGAACCCGTGTCCCCTGCATTGGCAGGCGGATTCTTAACCACTGCACCACCAGGGAAGCCCTGCCCACCTTTTTAGTAGAAAATCATAGGAGTCTGGGAGGAGGGTACATCCTATGACAATTGGTTTAGTGATCACTTGGGTTAAGTTGGAAAACACTAATGGCCTGCAAGGTCTCTCCTAAAGAGCCCAGACCCAGGACCAGAATACAGAACACTTCATCTCAGAGCTGGAACAGGCCTCACTGATACTTAGTCCTGTGGTCCCAAACTTGGACTCAACTAGAAGCTTCAAAAAAAAAACAAAACAACCCTCAGGACTTCTGCTTCCAGAAAAGTGAAGTAGATGTTATTTTTCTCTATTCCTCCCTCTAAGTATAACTTAAAACCCTGGACATTATATACAAAATAAACATTAAAAGGCTCTGAAAAGTTGAGAGAAGAAGGCAGACTGGAGAGGGAGTTCAGGCCCCCCAAGGAAAAACATGCTGGTGAGTTCCCTGGGTTTGGTTTGGTTTTCTGGTTTTGTTTGTTTGTTTGTTTTTGCCTTATGCATTGCAGAAGGCAATGACCTGGAAATGTCAACAGTGCAGACAAAAAAGCTTCTACATAAGCTGCTCTCTCCAGCCAAAGAAGCAGCCTGGCAAGAGAAAAAACCTCCAGGCAATAAACTACTCTACTCCAGCCAAACACCACGGAAAAGAACTGTGGCCCTACTACCACCCACACCCGCAAATGCCAAGTGGGGAGCCTAGAGTTCCACTCAGGCCATGCTCTAAAGATACATCTTAACCCCACCACTGGGGTGCTATCAGAAAAGGCTAAGTACGATTCCAGGACTTTCATCCCCATAGGGATAGGCAGTTTGGGGGCTATCTCCATGGTATCAGTGGAGACCACATGGGGAGTCTGGACCTCCACCCCACCAAGCAGCAGTCAGGCAACCCTCCTCCACTTCCATGTTACGGTGGTATCAGAGGAGGGTTAGTGGAGGATCAGGACTTGTATCAGCAGTAAGAAGGCCAGTTCCCTCTTGGTGCCAGGAGAGGCAATAATGAGGCACTCCTACCCCTCCCAGCCAGGGAACTATCAGTGGAAGCTTAGCAGGGAGCTGGAATTCCACCCTCACCCAGCAGTACAAGTAGTTTCCCCCACACCCCAGTTGGGTGTCAACATAGGCTGAGGAAGAGACCTAGATGTCTACCCCCAGCTGACAATAATGAGGTGGTACTCCCCTCTTCCTCCGCCAGAGAGCTATCAGAGAAAGCCAGCTAAAACAAAAGATTTAAGTAAGACTCAGAGTAAGATTTAAGATCTCATAATATAATAATCAAAATGTCCAGATTTCAATTGAAAATCACTTGTCATACCATGAACCAGAAAGATCTCAAATTATATTAAAAAGATGATAGATGCCAACACTGAGATGACAGAAATGTAGGATTATCTGACAAGGATTTTAGACAGCCATTATAAAAATGCTTCAATGAGCAACTATAAGCATACTTGAAACAAAGGAAAAAATAGAAAGTCTCAGCATAAGTAATGTCTATATAATGTAATAATACCCATAACAACCACTAAAAAGCTATAACAAAGAGATACACTCAAAAACTTAAATTAAAATGAGTTTCTACAAAATGTTCAAATAACCCACAGGAGGGCAAGAAAAAGAAAACAAAAACAAAATCCAGAGAGAACAAACAGAAAATAAAAATAAAATGGCAGACTTGAGCTCTAATATATTAATAATTTCACTAAATGAGAATGGTCTAGATATACCAATTAAAAGACAGAGATTGACAGAAAGAATTAAAAAAACATGACCCAACTATATACTGTCTACAAGAAATTCACTTCAAACATAATCACAGAGACAGGTTGAAAACAAACCAAAACAATGGAAAAAAGAAATATCATGCAAATATTAATCAAAGGAAAGCAGGAGTGTCTGTGTTAATATCAGATAAAGTATAGACTTCAGAACAAAGAAAATTACCAGATAAGAGAAGGGCCTTATATAATGATAAAAGAATCATTTCACCAAGAAGACATAGCAATCTTAAATGTGTATACACCAAACAACAGAGCTGCAAAATATGAGAAGCAAAAACTGGTAGACTTGAAAGGACAGAGAGGCAAGTATACACTTACAGTTGGAAACTTCAACATCCCTCTCTCAACAAGTAGACAGAAAATTAGCAGGATACAGAAGAACTCAACAACATCAAACAACAGGATCTAACTGACATTTAGTGAACACTCCACCCAACAACAGCAGAAAACACATTCTTTTCAAGTGTCCCTGAATATTCCCAAGATAGACCATATTCTGGGCAATAAAGCAAAGCTAAACAAATTTTGAAAAATTGAAATCATGTAGAGTATATTCTCTGACCATGATGGAATAAAATTAGAAATCAAAAATGGAAAGGTAACAGAAATTCTCCAAACACTTGAAAACAACAAATGAAAATACAGCATATCAAAAATTGTTGGACACAGCTGAAGCAGGGCTGAGGAAAAATTTTATAGCACTAAGTGCATACATTAGAAAAAAGGAAGAATCTCAAATCAATTATTTAAATGCTCACCTCAAAAACCTAAAAAAAGAAGAAGGGAGGAAAAAAGCAGAAGGAAGAAAATATTAAAGATCAGAGCATAAATCAAAAAAATCAAAAATAGAAAAACAATAGAGAAAACCAATGAAATAAAGATCTGTTCTGTGAAAATATCAATAAAATTGACAAACCTCTAGCATGACTGACACAGAAAAAACAGAGGGAAGACACAAATTACTAATATTAGTAATAAAACAAGGATATCACTGTAGACTCTACAGACACAAATAATAATAAGTGAATACTAAAAACAACTCTACATTCAGAATCTTGACAACTTAGGTGAACTAACACAACTCATATAATATGAAATAGATAATCTGAATCACCCTATAACTATTAAAGAAATTGAATTCATAATTTCAAAGCTTCTAAAATAGAAATCTCCAATCCCAGATAGTTCTTCCAGATAATTTTTTTAAATGTTTAAAAGAATTAACACTCATTCTACACAATCTCTTCCAGAAAATAGAAGAGGAGGAAACACTTCTCAATTAATTTTATGAAGTTAGCACTACTCTGAGAGCCAAACTAGACAAAGACAGAAAAAAAAAGAAAGAAAACTATAGGCCAACATCTCTCAAGATTACAGATGAAAAAATAGTTTATAAAATTTTAACAAATAGAATTCATCAATATTTGAAAAGAACTATACATTATGACTAAGTGCAGCTTATTCCAGGGACCTAAAGATGTTTCAATATTTGAAAATCAATCAATGTACTCTATCACAGTAACAGGCTAAAGAAGAAAACCACATAATCATATTCACTGATACAGAAAAAAATTTGGACAAGATTCAACACTCATTCATGATTTAAAACTCTTAGGAAAATAGGAACATTAAGGGCAAATTTTAAAAAATCTACAGCTAACATACTCAATGGTGAAGTAATGTACATTTTCTGTTATGAACTGAATTGTGTGCCCCAAATGCATATGTTGAAGATGTAACCCCCCAGTACCTCAGAATTTGACTCTATCTGGACACTGGGCCTTTAAAGAGATAATTAAATTAAAATGAAGCTCTTAGGGTGTCTGATTGGTGTTCTCATAAGCAGAAGGAGATTAGAACACACAAAGAGACACCATGGGTATGCATACACAGAGGAAAGACAGTGTGAAGAGACAGCAGGAGATCAGGCCAGCCCTGTGCAAGTCAAAGAGAGCAGACTCAAAGGAAACCAAACCGGCTGACACTTTGATCTCATACTTCTAACTTCCAGAACTGTAAGAAAATTAATTTCTTTTGTTTTAGCCACCATTCTGTGGTATTTTGTTATGGCAGCCCTAGCAAACTAGTACACTTTCCCTTTAAGATCAGAAAAGGGCAAGGATATCTGTTCTCTCCACTCTTAACATAGCGCTGGAAGTTCTAGTCAGTGCAATAAGGCAAGAAAAGGAAATAAAATGTATACAGATTGTGAAGGAAGAAATAAAACCTCTGTACTTGCCCATGATATGAATGTCTACGTAGAAAATCCCAAGGAATCTACAAAAAGTATCCTAGAATTAATAAGTGATTTCAGTAAGGTCATAGTATACAAGGTTAACATATAAAAATTAGTTGTATTTTCATATACTAGCAATGAATACATTGACATCAAAATTTTAAATGCAATACCATTTATAATCTGTCAAAAAAAAAGAGATACTTAACTGTGAATCTAACAGAACATTTATAGGACTTTTGCACTGAAAACTACACAGTGCTGATGAAAGAAATCAAAGAAGATCTAAATAAATGGATAGACATACTGTGTCATGGATTGGAAGATATGAAATAGTAAAGATCTCGATTTTCTCCAAATTGGCAAACACAATTCCTATCAAAATCTCATTAAGATTTTTTTGTGGATATAGGCAAGATTATTCTAAGATTTATTATTCAAAAGAACTAGAATAACTAAGAAGAATACAGAAGGAGAAAACATTCTATTTGATTTTAATACATACAGCTAGAGTAATCAGACTAACAAGGATTGGTGAGGGGTAAACACATATATAAATGGAACAGAATAGAAAACCCAGAAATAAATCCATACAAATATGTCCAACTCAATTTTTTTAGTTTTTTTAAAATTTTTATTTTTTTATTGAAATATAGTTGGTTTACAATGTTCCAGGTATACAGCATAGTGATTCAGTTATATATATATATATATATATATATATATATATATATATTCTTTTTCAGATTCTTTTCCATTATAGGTTATTACAAGATATTGAATATACTTTCCTGTGCTATACAGTAGGACCTTGTTGTTTATCCATTTTATATATGGTAGTCTGCATCTGTTAATTCCAAATGTATCCCTCCCCACCTTTCCCCTTTGGTAACCATACGTTTGTTTTCTATGTCTGTGAGTCTCTTTCTGTTTTGTAAATAAGTTCATTTGTATCATTTTTTTAGATTCCAATCTGTGATATCATATGATATTTGTCTTTGTCTGACTTCACTTGGTATGATAATCTCTAGGTCAATCCACGTTGCTGCAAATGGCATTATCTCATTTTTATGGCTGAGTAATATTCCATTGTGTATATATATATCACATCTTCTTTATCCATTCTTCTGTCAATGGACATTTAGGTTTCTTCCACATCTTGGCTATTGTAAATAGTGCTGCTATGAACACTGGGGTGCTGGATCTTTTCAAGTTGGAGTTTTCTCTGGATATATGCCCAGGAGTGGGACTCCTGGGCTGTCTAATTTTTTTTTTTTTTTTTTTTTTTGCGGTACGCGGGCCTCTCACTGTTGTGGCCTCTCCTGTTGTGGAGCACAGGCTCCGGACGCGCAGGCTCAGCGGCCATGGCTCACGGGCCCAGCCGCTCCGCGGCATGTGGGATCTTCCTGGACCAGGGCACGAACCCGTGTCTCCTGCATCGGCAGGCGGACTCTCAACCACTGTGCCACCAGGGAAGCCCTGTCTGACTAATTTTTGACAAAGTTTCAAAAGCAATTCAATGGAGGAAAGATAGCCTTTTCAACAAATGGTGCTGAAGCAGTTAGACATCCACAGGCAACAAAGTAAACCTAAACCTAAACCTCAAACCTTATGTAAAAATCAACTCATAATATAATACATCACAGACTTAAATGTAAAACATAAGACTACAAAACTTTTAGGAAAAAGCATAGGAGAAAATCTTCAAGATCTAGAGCTAGGCAAAGCATTCTTAGACTTGACATCAAAAGCATAATCCATAAAGGTAAAATTGATAAATTGGACTTCATCACAATTGAAAATTTTTGCTCTATGAAGGACCTTGTTAGGAGGATGAAAAGACAAGGTATGGACTAGGAGAAAATATTTGCAAACCACTTATTTAACAAAGGACTAGTATCTGTAATATATTTTTAAAACTCAACAACAAGAAACCAACAGTTTAATTAGAAAATGGGCAAAAGACATGAATAGACATTTAAACAAAGGGGATATATGGGCGTCAAGTAAGCACATAAAAAGATGTTCAACGTCATTAGCCATTAGGGAAGTACAAATTAAACCCATGATGAGTTATTACTACATACCTGTAAAATGGTTTAAATAAAAAATAGTGACAATGCCAAATGCTGACAAGAATGCAGAGAAATTAGATCACTTATACATTGTTGGTGGGAATGTAAAATGATACAGCCATTATGGAAAACGTTATGGTAGTTTCTTGAAAAACTAAACATGCAATCACCATATGACCCAGCAATTGCATTCCTGAGCACTTATCCCAGAGAAATCAAGACTTAGTGTACACATAGCAACCTGCACATGAGTGTTTATAGCAGCTTTATTCATAATAGACCCAAACTGGAAAAAATCTAGATGTTCTTTACCAGGTGAACAGTTAAACATATTGTGGTACATCTGTACCATGTAAAACTACTCAACAATAACAAGTAATAAACTACTGATATATGAAACAACCTGGATAAATTTCCAGAGAATTATGTTGAGTGAAAAAAAAACCAATCTCAAAAGATTACATGCTGTATGATTCCATTTATATAATATTCTTGAATGATAAAATCATAGACATGGAGAACAGATTAGTAAATTGACAAATAGTTCCTAAAGCTGACAATGAGATTGCATCAGTTTCCTACCAGCCAGAGTGGAAAGACCTTGCTGAATATGTGGGAAGTTTAATAGAGACCCCAGATTGGTCAAACCTCAGTATTGGAGTTAAACTCAACCTACACGGTAACCTTAGACATGTCCTAAGAAAACCTTCAAAGCAAGGCTGGAAAAGATCAAGCTAATCTGCAAATAACTTCCTACCAGAACAAAGTCAAACACTGTTTACAGGTACAAAACAATATCTCACATTCAGTAATGTAAAATTTAAGTCCAACATTCATTAAAAATCACTAGACATTCAAATTACACAGGAAAATGTGACCCATAACCCAGAAAAAAAAAATTGGTTGGATAGGAACAGACCCAGAAATGACAGATGATGAAGTTAGTAGACAAGAACTTTAAAAGAACTATCAGAAGTAATATAAACATGCTCATTGTTCTCTATTGGTCTGAGTAGTGGTCTACATCTCCATTGCACTGAACATAGCAATCGCTTCACATTATAACTCTTATTTTGACTCTTTGTTAAAAACAAAAATAACCCAACCATGTGTGTTTTAAATGGCTTGGATAGAGTTGCTTCATATATACCCTGCAATAGTGCAAGGAGACTGTCCAAGGTCCAGATGGTCTCTGTCCTGGATAATCTCTGTGCAATGTCAAAATGTATTACTGGAAAAAGACAGAGTGGGTGGTTTAAGAAAGTCCTTCCTGGGATGTGCCAGCTGTTTTGCAGCCACGTACTTTTCTGCTCCATCTCTGTGATGGGGTAATCTGCTCTATGTACTGACTATGCAGAAAGGTCACTTGGATCCAGTAGTGAGAGAAAGTGGCTTCATAGGACAGACAGCAGAGAATATAAAAGAAGAAACCAAAACTGAATTGAGTATTTTGATTGAATTGAGTATTTCTTTTTATTTTATTTTAATATTTTTTCAATGTTTATTTATTTATTTATTTTGGGCTGCGTTGGGTCTTTGTTGCTGCACGTGGGCTTTCTCTAGTTGTGGCGAGCGGGGGTTACTCTTCCTTGTGGTGCGCGGGCTTCTCGTTGCGGTGGTTTCTCTTGTTGTGGAGCACAGGCTTAGTTGCTCCGCGGTATGTGGGATCTTCCATGACCAGGGCTTGAACCCATGTCCCCTACATTGGCAGGCAGATTCTTCACCACTGTACCACCAGGGAAGCCCCTGAATTGAGTACTTCAATCAAAAGGAAACTTTTAAAATATTGATTATCCTGTTTATTATAAAATCATGACACTGGAAATACAACTTAGTAGTTCCCAAAGGTAGGGGTTAGCTACACTTCCTTTAAACGCTCAAATAACAATAATTTGCACCCCCCAATCCTGTGTAATGGCAGAAAGTCCAATGGTTTACTGGGTTCTCTGATCTGAGTGTTTCCAGGTATCCCTGGGAAATGCTGATATGTTCCACAAGGCTGAAGTGATTTTCGTTGATCATCTCAGGCCACTCGCTCACTATGGCCCACTGCTTCTCTCTGTTCAGGCCTCCTCTCACTAACTTTCACATTCAGCTGGACTGCCGAGGACAACTTCATCTCAAGTGGATGAGTCTCTGCCAAAATAAAACTAAGCCTGACCTCACTTGACTGAAAAATTCAGGACAACAGAAAGAAATTACAATGCTCATGAGAAAAAAAATAAAACTAGATATAGTGGACTGCGTGGTGGCCCCCCAAAAGACAAGTCCTAATCCCTGGAACCTGTGAACATTACTTTATTTGGAAAAGGGTCTTTACAGATGTAATTTTAAGTTGAAGATCTTGAGAGGAAAAGCTTATCCTGGATTATCTAGATGAGCCCTAAACTTATCACATGTATTCTTATAAGAGAAAGGGAGATTAGACTGAAAAACACAGGGGAGATAAACACACAGAGAAGAGGAGGAGGCAATGTGACCATGGAGACAGAAGTTGGAGTGCTGTCACCACAAGCCAAGGAATGCCTGTAGCCACCAGAAGCTGGAAGAGGCAAGGTATGGATTCTCCCCTAGAACCTTGGGAAAGAGCACACTTTGATTTTGGATTTCTGGACTATAGAACGGTGAGAGGATAAATTTCGTCATTTTAAGTCACCTAGTTTGTGGTAATTTGTGAGAGCAGTCACAAGAATCTAATACTAGATGCTACCGACTATGGACCCATAAGCTTCCACAGTGTCCCATAATGGCCACCTCCATCCTCAGTCCCTGGTCTGTGGCTACACTGTAGGACCAGCACACTTCCTCATGGTCTAGTTGGAGTCTAGACCAGCTTCTCTTTTATTCTGAAGAATGGTGAAAACTCCTCCATTTTAATGATCCAACCATTTTAAGAATCTCTGCGAAAATGCAACTCTAGGCAAAATAAAAACAGCAGGAGGGGCTTCCCTGATGGCACAGTGGTTGAGAGTCCACCTGCCGATGCAGGGGACACGGGTTCGTGCCCCGGTCTGGGAAGATCCCACATGCTGCGGAGCGGCTGGGACCGTGGGCCATGGCCACTGAGCCTGCGCATCCGGAGCCTGTGCTCTGCAACGGGAGAGGTCACAACAGTGAGAGGCCCGTGTACCGCAAAAAAAAAAAAAAACAAAAAAAAAACAGCAGGAGGATTATAGGAATATGAGTGCCCAAGAGCGAGTGTGTGCAGGGGGAAGGGTAGAGGGGAGGTGGTGGAAAAAAAAAAAAAGAAAAGAACAGAGAAAATGAGATGGAAGAAAGAAATGATGAGAACCTACAGTTGCTGGAGATTATGTTCCTACCCGCCCTTTATCAACCTATGTTAAGGTCTGAATAATGTCTTAGTAACACAGTTTTATTATTCTTTAAAGTTTAGTAGTTGAGCTTAGTGAGAACTCTTCACATAAGAATATATTTAAGTACAAATTATTATGGCAAATGTTTTCTTCAACATCACTAAAAAGGATCTTTTAACTACATGTATTTGACAAAATTCAATTCCATTTAGTAGAGGAAATACGACTCTTTTTTTTAAATTAATTTATTTTTGGCTGTGCTGCGTCTTTGTTGCTGTGCACGGGTTTTCTCTAGTTGCGGCGAGTGGGGGCTACTCTTCATTGCGGTGCATGGGTTTCTCATTGCGGTGGCTTCTCTTGTTGTGGAGCACAGGCTCTAGGCACACGGGCTTCAGTAGTTGTGGCATGCGGGCTCAGTAGTTGTGGCTCACAGGCTCTAGAGTGCAGGCTCAGTAGTTGTGGCGCACAGGCTTAGTTGCTCCATGGCATGTGGGATCTTCCTGGGCCAGGGCTTGAACCTGTGTTCCCTGCATTGGCAGGTGAATTCTTAACCACTGCACCACCAGGGAAGTCCCTGAATCTAAATTTAAATAAGGAAACCCTGTTATAATCTCTCATTCCATCCTTGTATTTCATAGCACTTACCATCATTTGTAGTTATATCTTCATTTGTGTGAGTGTATGTAACAAATCTCAAAACTTAGTAGTTTAAAATTACACGTTTATTATCTCACAGTTTCTATGAGTCAGCTTTTCTGGGTTCTATGAGCACAGCTTAGCTGGGTCTTCTGCTTCGGTGTCTCTTACAAGGCTGAAATCAAGTTGTCAGTTGGGGATGTCATCTCATTTGAAGACGACTGGGGGGGATTTACTTTCAAGCTCGCTCAAGTGGTTATTGGCAGGATTCACTTCCTTGCACTGTTGAATTGAGGCCTCAATTCCTTATGAGCATTTGGCTCCTTGCCACATGGGCCTTTCCATAGAGAATCTCCCAACATGGTAGCAAGCAAGAGGACAAGAGAGACAGAGCCAGTAAGAGAGAGATGAACAGCCTCATTACTCCATGTCATATCTGCTTCTACTTGTTCATTTTCTGGCCTATAACCCAGCAATCTTTTGGTTGCTTTCTTGAGCTTCTTTCACACATGTAATTTCTGTAGAGTCAAGATTCTGGAAAGCATCTTGTCTGTAGTGAGATAATATTCTTAACTATTAACTGATGGTTTTCCTGTGCCCTGCCCCCTGCCCTCCCCCAAACTTGGCAGCTACACACGGGATCACTATTATTTTGGGAAATTTTATCACCAGGGAATCAGAGAACAAAGATGTCTAGTACTTCAAGAGCTCTGGTTCAGACCTGAAACAAATATTTGGAAACTACATGATCTTATAAAACACACAAGGTACTTATAATTACACAATGTACTCCTTCTCTACCCTAGGATTAGCTATAGATCCCTGGAAGGGAAAATAATAAAAGAGAGCAATAGTGAACTCTGATGTAGATTGGCTCCCAACTTCACCCAGACTGAGGGGGTAGGGAGGAAGCAGGAATAGAATCCCCCATAAAGTGACAAGTGAAGAGCACAGAAATGGAGAAAGGACAAAAGGATGAACTTTGGAGGTTTTAAGATTTTGTAGGTGGGATTTATAATATTTGGCTGGAGTCCAGAGTGACTCAGGTTTCTAAATTAGGTATTTTGTGACTAAAATATTTGGAGGGAGGTTATAGATTAATTGGATTTTATAATGATGGGCTTTTACCTTATAGGTTGATAAAAAATATTTGTGACTCTTATGCTATTATGAAACAACTAGGACTGGAATGTTTCAATTTGATAATTGGTGTTGATTCCATGCATTTGATTTTTTTCATGTTTTCAATAGAAACAATTTTTTTCCTAGTTTGGGAAGTTGGGCAGTTGCCCCCTATATCAACACTCCCCCACACACACCTAACCCAAGCTGTACTGAGGGGGATTTGAGCATCTGGTAATTCCATTCATCTGAGAAACTATAGGGAGATTTGAGATCATTAAATCATTACATTTGGTTATGCACATGTTTGTCTCAAGGTCATATTCTTTTTACTGAAGTATAGTTGATTTACAATATTGTGTTCGTTTCAGGTGTTGCAGCAAGTGATTCAGTTTTATATATACACATTTTTCTACATATATATTTTTCAGATTATTTTCCATTATATATACAAGATATTTTATATAGTTCCCTGTGCTATACAGTAAAGGCTTGTGGCTTATCTATTTCAAGGTCATTTTTAGAACATATAGATGGAGAGGTCCAGATAGAATTCTAAGTGAGAAGTAGAGGCTGAAGCTCCAGGTTTGAAAATCATCAGTATATAAGTGGTCACTGAAACCAAAGTTGCATCCATCAAGGTTCCTGGTTACAAACAACAGAAACCAACCCTGGTTATTTTAAGCAGGAAATAATTTATTAGAGATAATAGGTAGCTTATAGAATCTCCAGGAAGACAAGAGAACCAAGCTTAGAGACTTTATGATAAGAAACAATTCCCGGGGCTTCCCTGGTGGTGTAGTGGTTAAGAATCCACCTGCCAATGCAGGGGACACAGGTTCGAGCCCTGGTCCAGGAAGATCCCACAAGCCACAGAGTAACTAAGCCCGTGAGCCACAACTACTGAGCCTGCACTCTAGAGCCCGCGAGCCACAACTACTGAGCCCACGCGCTGCATCTACTGAAGCCTGCATGCTCTAGAGCCCGTGCTCCACAACGAGAAGCCACTGCAATGAGAAGCCCACGCACCGCAACGAAGTGTAGCCCCCCTCGCCGCAACTAGAGAAAGTCCGCGCACAGCAATGAAGAACCAACACAGCCAAAAATAATAAATAAATAAAAATAAATAAATTTATAAAAAAATTAAAAAGAATAGAAGCTGAGATGGTGAAAGAGAAGATGTGGAAGAAAAGAGAGAAGATAATAATTAACAGCAAATATTTATTGAGTGCTTACATGTTCAGTATCTCATATATATGAGATAATTTACTCTTTAGATCAATTCTCTCAATTAGGAACTTTTTTTTTTTTAATAAGGAGCACACATGTTTGGGAAATGGATAGTCATTCTTAGTTGCCTCAAGTAGAAACTATTGGTTTGCAGGTAGGGAACTGACTCAACAGAGCAAACACATTGCCCAAGGTGACCCAGCAAAGAGGGGTGACTCCAGAATACACTATATTGCCTCTCCATGGAGAGGATGAAGATGGAATTCTAGGAAACACAGACATTTAGGGAGTAGATAGAGAAAGTGAAATGGATTGAGAAGCAATAAATGATCACAGAGCTAGAGGAACCTCAAGAAGAGTACTCTCTATATCAGAAGTCCTGGGATAAGAAATGGTAGTTGTATAAGTTTCCTAGGGCTGCTGTAACAAAGTACCACTCACTGGGTAGCTTAAATAACAGAAATTTATTGTCTCACACTTCTAGAGGTTGGATGCCTGAGATGAGGGTGTCAGCAGAGTTGGTTCCTTCCGAGGGCTATGAGGGAAGGATCTGTTTCATGCTTCTTTCCTATCTTCTAGTGCTTTGCTGGCAATCTTTGGCATTCCTTGGCTTGTAGGTGCATCATCCTGAGCTCTGCCTTTACATGGCATTCTCTTCATAGTCTTCCCCCTTTATATGTCTGTCTCCAAATTTTCCCTTTTTATAATGACACCAGTCATATCGGATTAGGGCCTATAATACTTCAGTATGACATCATCTTAACTAATTTACGTCTGCAATGACCCTACTTCCAAATAAGACTACATGCTGAGATACTGGGGGTTAAAACCTTGACATATGAATTTGGGAGGGTACACAACTCAACTCACAATACTGGTCAACTATACAAATGCTGCAGAAAAGTCAAGAACAATGAAGGCTGCACATAAACTATTGGATTTGGCAACTAGGAGGTTACGGAGATTTGGCGAGAACAATTTCAGTAGCATGATACTGGTAGACATAGATTATAAAGAAGCTGACGTAGGAAAGGTGCTTAGGAGAGGACATGGAGGGAACATGCATAGACAATTCTCTATATGTTTGATGTGATAGGGAATGTACTGCCATCTCTATATTTGGAGGCAGACCCTTGAGTAGCCTTTACCAAGTACCCAATGGTATAAATAGAAATTTTATGGTTTGATGGTGTTATTTCCTATGTGCCAAGCCAAATCTTTAGAAATTGTGATTTAAAGTTAATAATTGAAAAAAAATAAAAATAAAATAAGGTTAATAACTAGTTTTGGGCAGACATCTGTATAACATGTGGTGGTGCTGCCATAGTGATTGTCACTCTAAGAAATTCAGGGTAGGGTATTTTCTGTGTTCAAAACGAAGACATAATTTTAGATACTAAGGACCTTTCCATATATCCCTCTTGTATGTTAATGTTATTCAAATGAGTAATAGAACACTTCAGACACTTTCATTCCTTGAAAATGAAATGTCTTTCTTCCTCTGTCTGGAAAGACACTCTTCTACAGTGCAAGAGCTCAAATAACTGCAAATTCAAATAGGGTTTTTGAGCTGTACAGCAGGAAGGAGTAGGATTTAGAAGGCCAGTTTCAGTGCCTGCTGTGTTCTCATTTCTCTTTGCTAGGGTCAGTTGCTGTGTTTCAGAAACAGAGAAGCTCTGAAAGCAAAGATGTATGACTTGAGAACATGGAATTGGTGTCCCACGTATGTTTAAAACTCCAGTTTGAAAGAAATGCTTATTCCTTTTCAAACTTCTCTACTGTTTCAGTGAATTCAGTTCTTACATGATCCCGAAGGACTGAATTTTATGCTCCCGCCTTCAGGCTGAAAATAGTTTAGTCCTATGTGCTAATGACTGATTCTCCCAGAGTGCAGCCACCTGGCTACTGGGGCCTTTTGAAGTTCCTACTACAGCCAAGTTGCTCATCTCTGGGTATTTTCCACTTCCTTCTGTTTCTACTCCACCGCTTTCATCCATTAACACTGTGAGAGCCCACGTGGAGTGTGTTGGAACCTCACCATGAATGCTACCTCACACTCTCCACGTTCCAAAGGGGTTCTCCGCTGTAGAATCAAGGAAATCAAGCTTGGAATCTTGTCAAATTTCCCACTGATAGAGACCAAAAAATCTACCAAAAAAAGGGGGCATAGACACTCACAATGCAGATGCTTTTGTAAAAGATTTTAGGAAGTTTATTTCATTTCATGAGATACTTGACTCAAAAAGAAACAACCTCCTGGAAGCATCCAAAAATGTTTATTAAAATGGTGGGGGACTTCCTTGGTGGTCCAGTGGTTAAGACTCCACACTCCCAATGCAGGGTGCCCAGCTTCAATCCCTGGTCAGGGAACTAGATCCCGTGCAACTAAAAGAGCCCACATGCTGCAACTAAGACCTGGCACAGCCAAAGAAAGAAAGAAATAAAGAAAGAAAGATTTTTTTAAATGGTGTGACCCTATCTTGATTGTAGTGATGATTTCGGGGGTGCATACATCTGTGAAAACTTAACGGATTGTACACATTAAATAAGTGCAGCTTACTGTATGTCAATTATGTCTCAAGGCTGTTAAGAAAATGTGAGGACTCCTGAGCAAATTTATCTTTTGGTGTCTCATTGACATTGTAATATCTAAGAATTTGGCCAGTGACATTCACACGCCCATTTATTCACCATAGGGTAAGGCTGGTAATGGACTTGTCCCCTAAGGCAGGACAGGGTTGGCAGAGGTACTTTGATAGGTGAGCACTTCATGCTGCAAACAAAGTGACTGGAAAAGCCTGAACAAATAATCCAGTGACTTCTGGCTCAGTAGATGGAACACTGAAATGATATTTTGCTAACATTTTAATAATAACAGCTAACTGTTTGTAGGTTTGGTTCATTTCCCCACCCCCTCTGCTTTTCAAGGAGTGATTAGACTATGCACATCCAAAAGCAGTTCAGAAACTTTCTGGTATTTTCCCCATTTTCTTGCTCCCTTCTTCTCTTATTTTCTTCTTTTTCCAGAGCCGCGTTAAACTTATTTTTCTTCCATGGTTGTCTTTTGCAGGATAGGGTGGAGAATGGGGAGGTGCAGGGAAAACGTATAGTGGCAGGGTCATGTGATAACCCCGGGGAGAAGCGCTTCAGCTAATTCTTCCATATACCCTCTGGATTCCAGCTAGTGAAACCAACTGCCTTAGAGTTCTCCAGGCTTCCTTCCTTTCATATTCAAGTAAAGTACCTTGAGCCCCACGCTGCACAGCTAGAAACCCAGTCCCTTCTTGCATGTTTCTTAAGGCTAGAGGGTGTTCACACACTCTGGATCCTCCCTACCCACCACTTTTCTCTACCTGATTTGTGCTTCTCCAGGATGCTGGACCTTCTCTCTGGTTCTCTTTGCTCTGAAACCTGGATTCTCTAAGGCAATGAGTGCTCACTCAAATCTGATACTAAATTGTGATGATTAACAAAAGCTTTTTAAGGGTTTAGTGGAGGAGGAGGCAACAAATAGGTGGCCATTACTGGGCAAGAACAGGACACAGAATGAGATGTTGGGCATCTTTGCTCCTTTGCAGGGAGGCACTGGCTGTCCCTGGACAGCTCTCCTTAGCAATCTGGGGCGGTCTCTCACTCTCTCCTGCTCCTCCTCTCCCACCATTCCCTGGCCTCAAAATTCCAGGTTCAGTGTTCCCAGGAAAACTAAAAAGTTTAAAGACTTAACACAAAAATAATTTTTCCACCAAAAGAAACCAACCCTTTTACAACAACCACCAGAAAAGTTTTAGCTCACAAAGTTCTGGTTTTTCTTGATTTGGCTTTAGCACAGCTAAAGAATCATTCATAGTACCCCACCCCGACCCCAAGAGAACAGCTGTCTAACCCAGAAGAAAATCTAGATCTGCACTTTTAGAAAAATAGGGTATTGATGAAAAACTGTGAAATTATACTTTTTATTTATAATGTAAATATACATTCATCAGCAGGACTCAAGATCAAGGTTTCTGCGCTTCCCTCCCCTGCTGACAATGCCACAGATAGGGTGGGGATGAGATGATAGATTTGTTTATCACACACTCTACCCCCTCCCACCACACCCCAACCTTTCCAGGCAAACTGAGGAGTCTGGCTCTTTCATTCTTCCTTTCCTTCCTCCTCCTTTCCATATGCTCCTGTCTCTCTCCTAGATATATATCTTTACTTATTTTGTGGGAGATTCTAATAGACACGAAGTAGATCTAAACCTGATCTTGGCCTATCACCCATAAATTATTGCTGGTGTAATTTTGAGGACACTAATTGCTCTCTATAATAACTCTCCTTTCCCAGGAAAGCATGGGCATTGGAAACTGCTGCTAGCATCCTTTCAGCCAGATCCTAGTCATCTCAAAAGCTCAAAACTTAGCAGTTATTATGTAAACCATTCCAGGATGCATAGGTCAGCAGTGCCGTTTGTTCTTTTCTGGTATGAAGTAGATAACAGTGTCCCAACAGCCACACCCCAGCAAACAATTAGGGGGAGAGCTTCAAACTGGCTTCTCTGAACTCTACCCCTTCCCTCTGGAACTCCAGAAGATAAAACCATGAAGTCTAGCAGAATAAAAACAGCAGCTAAAGCCTGCACAGTGCAGGGTAGTAAAACATCTAAACACAACATGGATACATGCTTAAATGCAATCTAAGCAATCTGATTCTTCTACAAGGTTTAATTTTTAATTTAAAGAATACATGTTTTTGTTACATACATTTAAAAAGCTCTTCTCTACCTACATTTACTCAAAAGCCCAGTGGTGTGCTCAAGCACTCTGGCTTTGTCAGGACTCCTGTAGTGCCCAACTCCAGTGAACATATCTCGGTCTACGTGAACAGCTCTCCCAGGAGGTGTCCAGTGTGCAGCCTGCATGACGGTATATGGAGCCCCTGGCTGGAATCCTGGCTTGCTACTTACCAGCTGTGTGAACTCAGGGAAGCTTTCTTCTTCATTAAGCCTCATATTCCTCAACTGTAGAAAGGGGATGCTAATGGTACCTCCCTCTTAGGATTGCTGTGATGATTAAATGAGGTCAACTAATTAAGGACATGGTAATAACTGTAAGGTATATTGATAAAAATAACAAATGGGTACTAAAGTCCTGATACTCTAAGTTCCCCATTTCTCTGGTGTTCAGCCGCAGAGAACACTTCTGTAATATTAGTAAATGAGCATATAGGGCAGGAGCACATTGCCACCACTCAACAGCAACATAGTTTTCCAAGGCTCTAATTTGATGTAGTTTTATGAATTTTGGCTCCTAGAAAGCTCTTTCAAGGTGCCAGGCTTTTATGTTACCAGTCTTCCCCCTTATATCTGCTGCAGACCTGACATCGCTATGTACCCAGTGCTGCCTGACTTGCCTTGCCTCTGGCCACATAGCCCCTTTACTTCAGTTCTCCCACCCCAATGATTGCCCACCATGGAGACTTTACATGAACTTTAAATAGAGTTAGGACCCAGGGAAGGTGGGATCCTGGGATCTAATGTAGGGAGCTATAAGTACTATAACCAAATATACTAGGAAAGGTGGCTTCTGGGGTTCTTCCCTCCTGTCCTTGAAATCCAGGTCCGGTTCCATGGGGAGAAGCTACAGAGGTATCTTTTCAGTCAGATCCTATGGAAAATTGCAATGCAGCAGGAAGATTATAGGAATGTGAGTATCCAAGGGGGAATGTGTGTAAGGGAAAGGGTGGAGGGAAAGTGGTGTAAAAACGGAATAAGAGCAAATGAGATGGAGGAAAGAAGTGATGAGAGTCTACAGTTGTTGTAGACCATGATGACATCTGCCCTTTATCAATCTATGTCAGGTCTAGGATCTGTTCAGAAACGGCTTCTGACTTTATTAATCACACTCACCTTTGTACTGAGTTAGCACTGTAAATAACAAGGGTCAGCAACCTCTTATTACCTGAAGTAATGGGGGCAAAACTAAGGCACAAGTGTGAAATGAGAGACAGAGAGAGAGAAGTAGAAAAGGGAAAAAGAAGAAAACTGGAGAAAAGGAGAGAGGAAAAGGAAGGCTAAAATAAAGTTATTGCTCTTGAGGAACCAATTAACAGGCATGGTTGCCACTGCTACACATAACATATTTTGCAGACAAGGGAGTGAAAGAGGTAAAGCCCACTGCACAGTCGGGACCCTTAATTCTGTCTCACTCAGGCCCAGCTTTTGAGATTTTGAAAGAGGCTAAAGTAGTGCTCACAGTGCCCAGGAAGGAGGTTAGGATCCTCTTCCCTTTGCTGACATAGTCCTCCCCTGTCTCTCTGACTGTGACTGAGAATGTGCCTACCAGACCTCCAACTCCTGGGAGTGTAAGTAGATGGAGGGCCCAGCTCCTGTGCTCTGAAATCCATCATCACATTTGTCCCAAGGCCAGGCTTCCCACAGGCTGCTCCCAGTGAGTGACAAGTACAGCAGGAATTCTAGGGCAGGCCCACTGCTGGGAGACACAGGAATCTTCTGGTGATGACTTTGGCTCTCTAACAGCCTTGCTGAACCTTTCTTAGACCATGGCAGTCTAAGATCTTCCACCCATCCTTCCCTCTCTATCTTCTTCCCCTGGGGTCAGACTTGCTTCATGAACTGATGGCTCTCCTAGCCTCCTTGGGCCCCCTCCTCATTTTCTTTCACAGGTGGTCCCTCCTAATAAAATCCTTTCATATTTATTCCCAGTTTGGTGCCTGCTTCCCAGGCTAACATAATCTCTAAGCACTAGCACCCTGATCTTAGGGTCCTTTTGAACCCCATCCCAAGCTTCTTTTAGTCCTTTGGCTCTCTCATCACTTTTTCATCGTTATTGGGAGCTCAGGAACTTTCAGTGTCTTCCGGGACCACCCTGGAGTATGAGATCCTGCCAACAGCCTCTTAGGCCCATCTGCCTACGTACCGCCCTCAGCCTGGCTCATCTGCCACCCAGGCAGCGAGTTTCTCAGAATCCTGCTGAACTCACTAAACTCGAGGCTTCTCTAAGAGTTCTACAGTCTCTTTGTCTGGGATTCCCTCAAAGCTTTCTGGGTGTTTCCATTACACTATTTCCATTTGGGCTTTGACTCCAGGTAGGTGACATGTATAACAGTGAAGCAAATTGGGGGGATGGTTCTAAAGTAAAGAGTCTATATTTTATTCAGTTCCCTCTAAAATCTCTTCTCCCTGACTGCTGTTCAAATTTCTTACTTCCTTTTCTTTTTGTAGGTAGAGGACACAGAAAAATGGCTATTATACACTGTCATGTACTCTTTTCTACTCTGTTTTTTAGAATAAAGCATGCTTAGCCCTCAAAGTTTGGCACTTTCTATTTAAATCTAGTGTGGAATTACAAGAAAACCTTTTTTTTCTTTTAACAAAAACTGAGTCTTACAAATCAAAAGGTTTCAGCGTATTGTTTCTGAGCAACAATATTTAAAAATTCATTTAGAAATTCAGTTGACATTTTTTGTCTAAAGCTGCTAGCCATTTTCCCTTTGAAGTCCAGATATATACAATGATATCACTTGTTTAAGTGTGGTGATAAAATGAATATAAAACACAATTGAACATCAAAATACTGCCCAAGGGCTTCCCTGGTGGCACAGTGGTTGGGGGTCCGCCTGCCGATGCAGGGGACACGGATTCGTGCCCCGGTGCGGGAAGTTCCCACGTGCCGCGGAGCGGCTGGGCCCGTGAGCCATGGCCGCTGAGCCTGCGCGTCCGGAGCCTGTGCTCCGCAACGGGAGAGGCCACAGCAGTGACAGGCCCGCGTACCGGCAAAAAAAAAAAAAAAAAATACTGCCCAATGTGAAATATAATTTAATATCAAAATACTACCTGATGTAACACAAATTTATGGTTCAGTTATAGCAAATATGAAAACCTTATGATAAGATATTCTATTACCAATTCTTTCCCCATAGTTTCTAATTCTTTCCCCTTAGTCTACATATTTTCTCTAGGCCCAATGTTTTAGTTTTATTTAAATATTACTGAACAGAGTTCTATCTCTGACAATGGCTGAGTGGGTTATTAGGGGCTAATCCTGGCATTGATAACAATTGCAAAAGATGGCCAAAATAGAAAGTAAATATCTGTTTAAGGCACCAAAAAGCTGCTGAGACAGTTTATAGGGTCAGGATCCCCCAAAAGAAAGAAGCCTAGAGAGGGGAAATCAGCATTTGGTCCTCTTTTCCCTCAAGGTAGTTGCTGATTCTGAAAGTGAAAGCTGTGGCTGAGGGCATGAGAGGCTGAGCAATCTCCTCGAGCTGGAAAAAACGTACCAAGGCTGAGGGCATGAGAGGCTGAGCAATCTCCTCGAGCTGGAAAAAACGTACCAAGGAGGAGTGGTCCCGGGAAACACACCAGCCTTTTCTTTGGGACGCTGAAAGGCTATGCAGAGGAGTAACAGGAACAGGAAACAGTCCAGCCCTTACAACAGTGGTTCTCAATCATGAATGCACATTAGAATTACCTAGGGACACTGAAAAAGATATTGATGCCCTATAATTTAAAAACTATCTATGCAATTATGCTGAGTGAAAAGAGCCAATCTCATGAGGATCTGCATGATTTCTATTTATATAACAACCATGAAATAACACTCATGGAGAACAGGTTGCCAGGGGTTAGGGATGGAGAGGAGGAGATGGGTGTGGCTATAAAGGGTGTCACAGTGAGGGACTGTACACTTGAGCACCTTGATTGTGGTGGTGGTCATGGAAGGCTACAGATCTGAAAAAATAACATAGAGCTCCCTCCCCCCCACACACACATGTATAACTACCGAAATCTGAATAAGCTGTATGAATTGTGCCAATGTCCATTTCTTGGTTTTCATATTGTAGTGTGTACGATGTTGGTGTTTGGTGGGAGAGATTTGGGAAAGGGGTACATGAGACTTCCCAGTACATTTCTTTGTAACAACCTATGAATCTATAGTTATTTCAAAATAAAAGTTTAAAAAAGTTACCAAAAAAATCAATGCCTCACTCCAGAGCAATTGAATCAGAACTCTGGAGTGGAGTCTCGGCACCTGCATATTTTTAAAGCTTCCATTGTGATTCTAATGTGCATCTAGGGTTGAGAACCACTGCCTTACCAGCATTGTAAGGCCACTTTTAATAATTTCAATACTTGGATTAAGGTTATCTGCCACTAGTCTAGTTTATTCCAGAGCAAGAGTAAATCCTCTATGGAAGAAGATAACATCATTCAGGGTCAAAAATTGTCTCTATAATTTTTCAAAGTCAATGTCCATCAAGAAGACAAGACTTGATCTAAAACTAAGAATAAAAACAGATAATAGAAACATCCACAGAAGATCTAGATATTGAAGTTATCAGCAAAAGATTTAAAAATAACTATACTTAATGTTCATCAATGGATGAATGGATAAAGAAAATGTGAAACACACACACACACACACACACACACATACATATACACATACACACAATGCAATATTATTCAGCTTTATAAAAAAAGGAAATCTTACCATTTGTGACAAAATGGGTAAACCTGGAGAGCATTATGATAAGTGAAATAAGCTAGACAGAGAAAGACAAGTACTGTATGGTATTACTAACATATGGAATCTAAAAAAAAAAAGTCAAACTCATAGAAAGAAAAAGTAGAATGGTGGTTGCCATGGACTGGGGGAGTGGGGAAAATGAGAGAAAGCTGATGAAAGAGTACAAACTTTCAGTTATAAGATGCGTAAGATCTGAGATTCTAATGTATAGCATGATGATTACAGTTGATAATATTGTATAACAGAAATTTGCTAAGCATTCTTGCCAAAAATAAGGTGAGGTGATGGATGTGTTATTTAACTTGATTATGGAAATCCTTTCACATTGCATATATATATCAAATCATCACTTTAAATATATTATAATTTTATTTGTCAATCATACTTCAATAAAGCTGAAAATAAACAAATAAAACCATTCTTAAAATAGCTCTGCAAACAGAAAAAAATTCTTAAGCATTAAAAAGACAAAAAAACCCACACCTATGCCCATCACAGCAAAAGTACTAAAATCAAAGACAAAAATGTCTTAAAATTAAGCAGCCAGAGAATAAAAGGCATAAAGGGACAGAAATAAGATTAAACAGTGTGATCCTCAACAGAATAATGAAAGTCAGAGTAAAGGTATGCTTCAAAATGCTAAAAGAAAATTACTACCAACCTAGAATTCTATACCCAGTGAAGACATCCTTCAAAAATGAAATAAAGGGCTTCCCTGGTGGAGGAGTGGTTGAGAGTCCGCCTGCCAATGCAGGGGACACGGGTTCGTGCCCCGGTCCGGGAAGATCCCACATGCCACGCAGCGGCTGGGCCCATGAGCCATGGCCGCTGAGCCTGCGCGTCCGGAGCCTGTGCTCTGCAACGGGAGAGGCCACAACAGTGAGAGGTCCGTGTACCGCAAAAAAAAAAAAAAAAAAAAAAGGTCATTTTCAGACTACTAGAAATTGAGAGAATCTGTCACTAAAGGAAATAAGAAAGAGTGCTCTTCAATAGAAGGAAAATAATCCCAGATGGAAATATGGGTCTGCAAGGATTGAAAAACAATAGGGTAGGAGAGAAGATGGCAGAAGAGTAAGACGCGGAGATCACCTTCCTCCCCACAGATACATCAGAAATACATCTACACGTGGAACTGCTCCTACAGAACACCCACTGAACGCTGGCAGAAGACCTCAGACCTTCCAAAAGGCAAGAAATTCCCCACATACCTGGATAGAAAAAAGAATAAACAGAGACAAAAGAATGGGGACGGGACCTGCACCAGTGGGAGGGAGCTGTGAAAGAGGAAAGGTTTCCACACACTAGAAGCCCCTTCGCGGGCGGAGACTGCGGGTGGCAGAGGGGGAAGCTTCAGAGCCACAGAGGAGAGCGCAGTAACAGGGTGCAGAGGGCAAAGCGGAGAGATTCCCGCACGGAGGATCGGTGCCAACCAGCACTCACCAGCCCGAGAGGCTTGTCTGCAGACCCGCCGGGGCGGGCGGGGGCTGGGAGCTGAGGCTCAGGCTTCGGTCGGATGCCGGGATAGGACTGGGGTTGGCTGCGTGAACACAGCCTGAAGGGGTTAGTGCACCACAGCTGGCCGGGAGGGAGTCCGGGAGAAGTCTGGAGCTGCCGAAGAGGCAAGTGAACTTTTCTTCCCTCTTTGCTTCCTGGGGCGCGAGGAGAGGGGATTAAGAGTGCCGCTTAAAGGAGCTCCAGAGACGGGCACAGAGCTGCCGAAGAGACAGGAGACTTTTTCTTGCCTCTGTTTCCTGGTGCGAGAGGAGAGGGGATTAAGCACACCGGGTAAAGGAGCTCCAGAAACGGGTGCGAGCCGCGGCTATCAGCACGGACACTAGAGACGGGCATGAGACGCTAAGGCTGCTGCTGCCGCCACCAAGAAGCCTGTGTGAGAGCACAGGTCACTCTCCACACGTCCCCTCCCAGGAGCCTGTGCAGCCCGCCACTGCCGGGGTCCCGGGATCCAGGAACAACTTCCCCAGGAGAACGCACGGCGCGCCTCAGGCTGGTGCAACGTCACGTTGGCCGCTGCAGCCGCAGGCTCACCCCGCATCCGTACCCCTCCCTCCGCCCGGCCTGAGCCAGAGCCCCCGAATCAGCTGCTCCTTTAACCCCATCATGTCTGAGCAAAGAGCAGACGCCCTCGGGCGACCTACGCGCAGAGGCGGGGCCAAGTCCAAAGATGAACCCCAGGAGCTGTGCGAACAAAGAGAAGAGGGGTAGGTCTCTCCCAGCAGCCTCAGAAGCAGCGGAATAAATCTCCATAATCAACTTGAAGTGCCCTGCATCTCTGGAATACCTGAATAAACAGCGAATCATCCCAAATTGAGGAGGTGGACTTTGGGAGCAAGATATATTATTATTTTCCCCTTTTTCTCTTTTTGTGAGTGTATATGTGTGTGCTGCTTTGTGAGATTTTGTCAGTATAGCTTTGCTTTCACCATTTGTCCTAGGGTTCTGACTGTCCCAGTTTTTTTTTTTTTTTACTCTTTAAAATTTTTCTTCTTAATAATTATTGTGTATTTTAATAACTTTATTTTCTCCTACTTTATTTTATCTTCTTTGTTTCTTTCTTTCTTCCTTTCTTCCTTCCTTTCTTCCTTCCTTCCTCCCTTCCCTCCTCCCTTCCATCCTCCCTTCCTCCCTTCCTTCCTCCCTCCCTTCCTTTCTTCCTTCCTTCTTTCCTTTCTTCCTTTCTTCCGCTCTTCCTTCCTTCCTTCCTTTCTTCCCCCCTTCCTTCCTTCCTTCCTTCCTTTCTTTTCCTTTCTATTTTTTTTTAAAGGCTCTTGGTGCTCCAGCCAGGTGTCAGGGTTGTGTCTCTGAGTTGGGAGAACCAACTTCAGGACACTGGTCCACAAGAGACCTCCCAGCTCCACATAATATCAAATGGCGAAAATCTCCCAGAGATCTCCATCTCAACACCAAGACCCAGCTTCACTCAACGACCAGCAAGCTACAGTGCTAGACACCCTATGCCCAACGACTAGCAAGACAGGACTACAGCCCCAGCCATTAGCAGAGAGGCTGCCTAAAATCATAATA
>NC_041225.1:78685178-78686348 GCF_002837175.3 Physeter macrocephalus
AAAGATGCTACCAGAAAACTACTAGAGCTAATCAATGAATCTGGTAAAGTAGTAGGATACAAAATTAATGCACAGAAATCTCTGGCATTCTTATACACTAATGATGAAAAACCTGAGAGTGAAATTAAGAAAACACTCCCATTTACCACTGCAACAAAAAGAATAAAATATCTAGGAATAAACCTACCTAAGGAGACAAAAGACCTGTATGCAGAAAATGAAAAGACACGCATGAAAGAAATTAAAGATGATACAAATAGATGGAGAGATATACCATGTTCTTTGATTGGAAGAATCAACATTGTGAAAATGACTCTACTACCCAAAGCAATCTACAGATTCAAAGCAATCCCTATCAAACTACCACTGGCATTTTTTACAGAACTAGAACAAAAAATTTCACCATTTGTATGGAAACACAAAAGACCCCAAATAGCCAAAGCAATCTTGAGAACGAAAAATGGAGCTGGAGGAATCAGGCTCCCTGACTTAAGACTATACTTCAAAGCTACAGTAATCAAGGCAGTATGGTACTGGCACAAAAGCAGAAATATAGATCAATGGAACAGGATAGAAAGCCCAGAGATAAACCCACACACATATGGTCACCTTATCTTTGATAAATTAGGCAAGAATATACAGTAGAGAAAAGACAGCCTCTGCAATAAGTGGTGCTGGGAAAACTGGACAGGTACACCTAAAAGTATGAAATTAGAACACTCCCTAAAACCATACCCAATAATAAACTCAAAATGGGTTAAAGACCTAAATGTAAGGCCAGACACTATCAAACTCTTAGAGGAAAACATAGGCAGAACACTCTATGGCATAAATCACAGCAAGATCCTTTTTGACCCACCTCCTAGAGAAATGGAAATAAAAACAAAAATAAACAAATGGGACCTAATGAAACTTAAAAGCTTTTCCTTTGCTGTGCAAAAGCTTTTAAGTTTCATTAGGTCCCATTTGTTTATTTTTGTTTTTATTTCCATTTCTCTAGGAGGTGAGTCAAAAAGGATCTTGCTGTGATTTATGTCATAGAGTGTTCTGCCTATGTTTTCCTCAAATAGTTTGAGAGTTTCTGACCTTACATTTAGATTTTTAATCCATTTTGAGTTTATTTTTATGTATGGTGTTAAGGAATGTTCTAATTTCATAATTTTACATGTA
>NC_041225.1:78686577-78722263 GCF_002837175.3 Physeter macrocephalus
TGGATAAAGAAGATGTGGCACATATATACAATGGAATATTACTCAGCCATAAAAAGAAACAAAATTGAGTTATTTGTAGTGAGGTGGATGGACCTAGAGTCTGTCATACGGAGTGAAGTAAGTCAGAAAGAGAAAAACAAATACCATATGCTAACACATATATTTGGAATCTAAGGGAAAAAAAATGTCATGAAGAGACTATGGATAGGACGGGAATAAAACACAGCCCTACTAGAGCATGAACTTGACGATATGGGGAGGGGGAAGGGTAATCTGTGATGAAGTGAGAGAGTGGCATGGACATATATACACTACCAAACGTAGGGTGGATAGCTAGTGGGAAGCAGCCGCATGGCACAGGGAGATCAGCTAGGTGGTTTGTGACCACCTAGAGGGGTGGGATAGGGAGGGTGGGAGGGAGGGAGACGCAAGAGGGAAGAGATATGGGAACATATGTATATGTATAACTGATTCACTTTGTTGTAAAGCAGAAACTAACACACCATTGTAAAGCAATTAAACTCCAATAAAGATGTTAAAAAAGAAAAAGAAAAATAGGGTAAGTCTACATACATGAATATTGACTGTATATGTTTTGTTGACTATACACCTTGGTAGATGCTTCAAAATATTTGTTTGCATAACATAACACTTTAAAAAGTATTCTCAAATGAAGTATATCATTTCATTTTCATAGCCATTCTACAACAGGGAAGTCTGTATATCATTTAGGAATGTTTGGCTGTAAGTATTTGAAAAGCGAATAATAACTTAAACAAATAAAGGTTTATTTTTCTCGTATGACAAGAAATATAAGGTAGGCAATCCATGGCGCTTGCAGCTGCTCAATGTAATCAAGGACTCAGGCATTTTCTCTCTCAGCTTCATCATTCTTAATTTGTTAGCTTTCAGCCTTATGGTCAGCAGACGGCTGTCCCTCCAGGCAGCACATTCCCAGTTTTGGAAGGAAGAAAAGGAAAGATCAAAAGGATTCATTAGCTTTTTTGTTCCCCTTTCGGGGGAAAGCAATGCTTTCCCAAATCCGCTTAGCAAAGTTCTGCTTACACCTTATTGGACAGAACTGTTTCACAAGGGCACCTCCAGTTGCAAGAGAGACTGGGAATTGATGGAGCCTTTCTCTTTTCAGTCTCTACTGCAGAGGAAAGCAAAAGGGAAGGGGGCTGGGAATTAGTGGGAAGTAAGTCGACCTACAGTACCTGCATGATGGATAAGCTCAATAAGCTCTCTAAATATTCACTCCACCCTCCTTTTAGGGTACCTTTTTGTATTGCAGAGGCTGGAAAGCTAAAAACAGCTTTTCCCAGCTAGGATTCTGTATAATTCAGGTTTTGCTAATCAGATGCACGTAATGAAGACTTGGAAGGTGGAAGTGAGTGAGGTGAAAGCCATTCTGCTGTTCCTTTGACCCTTTCTGCTAGCGGGAGTAAAGCACTGGCTTTTTCTATAACAGCATTTTTGTGGAAAGTTGCTAGCTTCATGGATAGCAATGGACCTGTTGTACCTCTACAACACATACCTCAGAGATTCGGCATAGATCTGAAATTAGCAGTGTGGTGGTGATGGCAGCAGCTACCTGACCCCAGGTATGTGCTCCTGAAGCCAACAGTTACTATGGTGATCTCCTGCTGGTGGCAGAAGTCACATCTCCATAAATACCTAGTTCAGCAAAACTGTTCTGGGAGTTATTTTTGAAGCCCTAGCCTGGTACTTAACCCTTCATCTCTACCCAGAATCTTTTAAGTTTCTAATTAAATGTATTAAACAGTTTTGCTTAAAATAGTTTGTTTTCCATAGTTGACCCTGACTCATATAATCTGCTACAGTCCACATCTTTAGGTTCCCAATACCCATACTTTTCATCAAATATATACTTCATTTGGAGGGGTCATTCCTTCCCCAAGATTTCACCCAGTTGCTACATTCAGTTTGAGTGATTTTTATCCCTCTCTGTCAGTTTCATATGTGGCTCCCCACAGAGCCATGGAGTTAATCTGCCTTCAACATTCCCAGTCTACAGTGTGAGGAAAAGAAGCAGGATGACTACAACATGAACGTAAAACCTGGAGTTATCAGTGGTCCATGGCACACACGGAATCCTGTTGGACAGGAATGGTGAGGACTCTCCACACTGATAGTGGAGTCAGCTCCATGGTTGTACCATCTGTCTCTTAGTCCCAGCTCTGCCCTCCGTGAGAATCTTCCCTTTATCCTCCATGTGAGAATCTTCCCTTTATCCTCCATGGCCACATTTTACTTGGTCACTGGAGAGTATTCCACTCCTGTGCAGATTTTGTAGCCTACTTCCTACTGACATGGATTCAGAGTTCCAAGGATGGCTTTCAGGGCTAAATTGTCCGTAACTAGTTATTGGTCAGCCAGCCTTGCATTCCTTTGAAGCTTCCATGAACCTCCTTAGGAGGTTTCTTGTCAATCCCATGTGTAAGTAACCATAGTCAAAGGTTTGTTTTGATATAATCTTAAGTCCAAAGATTTTTTTTTAACCTCCAGGACTGTGTGCTATTCTTCCCCTCAGCCCTTAGCTTCATGGTCACTGCCTGTTAGACTGCCTATTCCTAGGTCAAGTTCATCTCTATTGTAAGACTTTGTAGAAAGTGGCAGTCATTCTGAATAGGGTGTGTATTGGGGGCAGGAGTGTGAGGAGCATAATTGAACGGATCAAATTGCTGTTTTTAAATGCTCCAGGGTATTCTGAGCAACTGGTTTACTTTCCTCTAAATAATTTTCTTCAACTGAATAAATTTTCTCCACTGAAAAGCATTTTTTTTAATTAATTTATTTATTTATGGCTGTATTGGGTCTTCATTTCTGTGCAAGGGCTTTCTCTAGTTGTGGCAAGTGGGGGCCAGTCTTCATCGCGGTGCATGGGCCTCTCACTATCGCGGCCTCTATTGTTGTGGAGCACAGGCTCCAGACGCGCAGGCTCAGTAGTTGTGGCTCATGGGCCTAGTTGCTCTGCGGCATGTGGGATCTTCCCAGACCAGGGCTCGAACCCGTGTCCCCTGCATTAGCAGGCAGATTCTCAACCACTGCGCCACCAGGGAAGCCCTGAAAAGCATTTTTAAAAGTAAGGCCTGGATGATGTCACCAAAATGATGGTTTATGAGACCCCAGCCTCCATCCTTCCACAAAGATCAACAATTAGATAGCAATTCATGAACAAAATCAGCTCTGGGGAGAGATCTGGAGTTCACTTAAGAAACTTCAGCAACACAATCAAACAAAAACAGGACAATAAGTGCACAAAAGAGGAAGGAAAATAGCTTCATTTTGCCTGCAGCATCCCATCCCTCAGGCTGGCACTGCTCAGCACCAGGAGTAAACTTCCCAAATGGAAAGAGTTCCCCTTGTTCAGAGAGCAGAGTGAGCAACCAGGTCCCCAGCCTTTTGGGGCACCACATGAAGGACCCTCTTGAGTTTCACCTCACCCAGAGAACTGCAGATCTGAGATGTATAGAGGTAGCTACAAACAAGGAGAAAAAGCAGGGGCTACCAATATCAGCCACACAGCAGGAGCAACTGCAGTTCCCAATTGCCAGCACAGCTGCCACAGAATCCCTCCAGATTTCACCACCTTCACCCCACAGGTATTCATGTGCACAGACACCAGCCACCTGAGTCTTTTCCATCTTCCTCCCACCCGCCCCCCAACCTTTACTGGAGGCTGGGACCAGCACTGCCAGCCAGTCCAGGACTCTGTAGCTATGTGAGTACAAGACACCAGCCTAGACCTCTGTAGCTGTGCCCTATCAATGTGTGCACACTCAGGGCTAGCCACTTTAGCTGTACACCTGCATGCTGCCAGCCTGTCATCTGTCATCAGCCTCCATTGATGTTTGTGTACCTGTGGCAAGATCCTACAGCCACAGAAGTGCACACGGACCCTGTTTCCTGGCACTGGCCTGCACCATGGGACTCATTTGCAGCTTGGCCCTCCAGTTGTGTACCCGAAAACCCCAACCTGACTCCCAGCACTAGCCTCCACTTCTCCGGTGGTAAGACCCAGCAGCCATAGCAGTGCATGCTAACAGCTGGGCCCTCATAGCTGCCAGTGTACCCACAGTTGGCCCCAGCCCTTTCTGCTTGCTGTGGCCCCCACTACTATGTGTGTGTCTGCAATAGGCCCCTGCCACTGTATAGGCACCTACAGGTGGCTCCTGCAGCTGAGTGTGTGCATACCACCAGCTCCAGCCACCACCACTGCCTGCCTTGATCCCTAGCAACTGGACCTGGAGGTGCTACTGAGGACCCCAACAGCCTGTGCAGCCACTAGAGACCCCCACCCCCTACAGCACTAGCCAAGGACCACACAGTTGATGATGCTGTGGACCCCAGCAGACTGAGCCAAAGAGCCACGATGCCTCTTTGGACCTGGAGTCACCACAAACACCCACACCTGTTGCTCTGCACCACTAGACCCCAGATCACAGCATGCTCCAGTGTGCCCCCACACACAAGTGAAGGTCTTTCCTAACTGAAGTCAGTCCATAAAGTGTGGAAAATGTGACTGCTTCTTCAAATATGCACATACCTACACAAGGTTATAGGAATCACAAAGAATCAAGGAATCAAAGCACCACCAAAGGAATGTAGTAAACATTCAGTAACTGACCCCAAAGAAATGGAGATACATGAATTACCCGACAAATAATTCAAAATAATTGTTCTAAAAATGCTCAGAGAGCTATAAAAGGACACAGATATACAACTTAACAACATCAGGAAAACAACATAAGAACAAAACAAGAAGTTGAACAAAGAGATAGAAGAAAAAGAACCAAGTAGAAATTTTGGAGCTGAAGAATACAATAACTAAACTGAACTGAAGAATTTATTGAGAGCCTTAAGAGCAGACTTGATCAAGCAGAAGAAAGAATCACTGAGCTTGAAGACATGGGACTTAAATGACATGTTAGATGGTCTACACAGAAACATACAGAACATTCCATCCAAAATCAGCAGAATATTCATTCTTCTCAAGTGCAAATGAAACATTCCCTATGATAGATCATATGTTAGGCCACAAAACAAGCCTTAATAAACTTAAGAAGACTGAAATCATATCAGGCATCTTTTCTGACCATATGGGTATGAAACTAGAAATCAATTACAAGAAGAAAACTGGAAAATTCACAAATATGTGAAGGTAAAGCAACATGCTACTGAACAACCAATGGGTCAAAGAATAAATCAAAAGAGAAACCAAAAATATCTTGAGACAAATGAAAATGGAAATGCAAGATACAAAACTTAAGGGATGCAGCAAAAACAGTTCTAAGAGGGAAAGTCATAGTGATAAACACCTATAATAAGAAACAAGGAAAAGCTAAAATAAAGAATCTAACTTCACATCTCAAGGAACTAGGGGAAAAAAAGAACACAGTTCAAAGTTAGCAGAAGAAGGGGGATAACAAAGATCAGAGTAGAAATAAACAAAATGGAGAATAGAAAAACAATAGAAAAGATTAACAAAACTAAGAGTTGGTTTTTTGAAAAGATAATCAAAATTGATAAACTTTTAGCTAGATTATCAAGAAAAAAGAGAAAGGACTCAAATAAATAAAATTAGAAATGAAATAAGAGACATTACAACGGATACCACAGAAATATAAAGGATCATAAGAGACTAATATGACCAATTACATACCAAAAAAAAAAAAGAACAACCTAGAAGAAATGAATAAATTTGTAGAAACATACAACTTACCAAGACTGGATTAAGAGTAAAAATCCTGAACAGACCAATACAAATAAGGGGATGAAAGGAGTAATCAGAAACCTCCCAATACAGAAAAGTCCAGCACCAGATGGCTTCACAGGTACCAATTCTTATCAAACTTTTCCCCAAAAAAACTTAAAGAGGGAACACTCCCAAATTCACTTTTTTGAGGCTAGCATTACCTGATACCAGAGCCAGATAAGGATACTATAAGAAAAGAAAGTACAGGCCAATATCCCTGAGGAATGTATATACAAAAATATTCAACAAAATACTAGAAAACCAATTCAATACACATTAAAAGGATTATACAACATGATTAAATGGAATTTATTCCTGGGATACAAGAATGATTCAACATATGCAAATCAATAGATGTGATAAACCACATTAAATTTTTTTTAATTAATTAATTTTTTTGTTTGTTTGGCTGTGTTGGGTCTTCATTGCTGCATGCAGGCTTTCTCTAGTTGTGACAAGAGAGGGTTACTCTTCATTGTGGTGCGCAGGCTTCTCATTGCGGTGGCTTCTCTTGTTGAAGAGCATAGGCTCTAGGCACACGGGCTTCAGTAGTTGTGTCATGAGGGCTCTAGAGTGCAGGCTCAGTAGTTGTGGCGCATGGGCTTAGCTGCCCTGTGGCATGTGGGATCTTCCTGGACCAGGGCTCGAACCCGTGTCCCCGGCATTGGCAGGCAGATTCTTAACCACTGTGCCACCAGGGAAGTCCCAAACCACATTAATTAAATGAAACACAAAAATCATATGATCATCTCAATAGATGCAGAAAAAGCACTTGACAAAGTCAATATTCTTTCATAATAAAAACTCTCAACAAACTGGGAACATATCCAATATAATAAAGGCCACATGTGACACACCCATAGCTAATATCATTGTCAATGGTGAAAGACTGAAAGCTTTCCCCTAAGATCAAGAACAAGAAAGGGTGCCCACTCTCACCACTTCTTGTCAACATAGTACCAGAAGTCCTAGCCAGAGCAGTTAGGCAAGAAAAAGAAATAAAAGGCATCCAAACTGGAAAAGAAGAAGTAAAATTGTCTCTGTTTGATGGTAATATGAAAATCCTAAAGACTGAACCAAAAAGCTGTTAGAAGCAATTAAATGAACTCAGTAAAGTTTCAGGACAAAAAAATCAACATACAAAAATCAACTTATTTCTATATAGTAAGAATGAACTATACAAAAAAGAAATAACAAAAACAATCCCACTTATGATAACACCAAAAACAATAAAAATACTTAGGAATAAATCTAACCAAAGAGATGAAAGATGTATACACTGAAAACTATAAGATGCTGATGAAAGAAATTGAAGGAGACACAAATAAATGGAAAGATATCTTGTGGTCATGGATTGAAAGAGTTAATATTTTTAAATTGTTCATACTACCCAAAGCCATCTATAAATTCAATGCAATTCCTATCTAAATTTCAATGGCATTTTCCACAGAAATAGAAACAACAATCTAAAAGACCCTAAACGGCCAAAGCAATCTTGAGAAAGAATAAAGCTGAAGGCATCACACATCCTGATTTCAAACTATATTACAAAGACATAGTAATTAAATCAGTATGGTACCAGCATAAAAACAGACACATAGATCAATGGAACAGAATTGACAGCCTAGAAATAAACCCATGTATATATGGTCAACTAACATTTGACAAGGGATTCAAGAATGCTTAATGGGGAAAAGATTATCTCTTTAATAGATGATGTTGGGAGCACTGGATATGCACATGCAAATGAATGAAAGTGGATCCCTATTTTATACCACTCACAAAAATTAACTCAAAATGGATTAAGGACGTAAATGTAAAACATTAAACCATAAAACTCCTAGAAGAAAACGTATGGGAAAAGCTCCTTGACATTGGTCTTGGCAATAATTTTTTAGATATGACATCACAAGTATAAGCAACAAAAGCAAAAATCAACAAGTGGAACTACATCAAACTAAAAAGCTTCTGCAAGGCAAAAAGAAACAACACGATGAAAAGGCAACATACAGAATGGGATGAAATATTTGCAAACCATATATCTGATAAAGAGTTAATATCCAAAACACATAAGGAACTCATACAACGCAATAGCAAAAAAACAAATAATCCAAATTTTAAAATGAGCGAAGGACCTGAACAGACATTTTTCCAAAGAAGACATACAAATAGCCAAAAGGTACATGAAAAGGCGCTCAGTGTCACTAATCATCAGGGAAATGCAAATCAAATCCACAATGAGATATCACCTCACACCTATTAGAATGGCTATTATAAAAAAAAGACAAGAATGTCAATGTTTGCTGTTTTCTATTTCCTCAACCATGTCAATGTTTGCTGTTTTCTATTTCCTCAACCATGTGTTTGATCGTGGAAGGCAACAGGAGAAGAGAATCAGCTCAACAGCAAGATTCGCTTGTAGGACATCAGCACATGAAAGCTGTATTGATGTCTGTGGCTCTGGAAAGGCTGTGAGTTCTCTTGTTTCCTTTAGCATCACCAGCATGTCTGTCACAAGGTCAGCCCTTTCCAGAAGCAGTCATAAAAGAGGGCTTGCAGAAGCTGATTTTTTTCTCTCTCCAATTTTCATTCCAAACAGGAGTAAAAATATCTTACACCATAACAACTAACTGACTGAACACAATACTTGGTTTTATATGCATTATCTTATACAATGCTTACAAGAAACTTATGAGGCAGGTACAATTAATATTCTCTTTTTGTAAATGGAAAAAATACTGAGACTCAGATAATATTTCATGGGTTCACTCCCACTTACGAATGCATAAGCATGTAAGAATGGCCACGGATGTTAATTTACAAACCTATGACAAATGTATAGTGATGTTTTAGAGGAATTACATATATCTCAAAGCATTGGTTTACTTCATATTATTAAATTAAGTTTAGAAAATTCTACAACATCTATTTTCAACTTAATACAGCTCATAACAGTGTTTATAAGAATTGTGCTTGCTTCTGAGTACTACTTACTTACTTGGTGAGTTCTACACATTGTTTTGAGTATTTGCTTAAAGTTTTAAAAGTTAAAAAATATATATATGTGAGCATGGTTAAATGATCTTAACTGTAGAGGAAATGCTTGTGAAATAGTAGAGAAGCAATAAGATAGAGACCCAAACCATCAGAGAACACCAAAGAATGAAAGGAAAAGTCAGACACGCGGTAAGAAGAGCAACATGATGTGAAATTTATCACAGACAAGTTCCAGGTGAGAATAACCAATAAGCAATAATTAGTCAGGAAAAGCCCTGACTTAGGGAATATGAATTCTAAATGTGAGACCACAACGTGAAACATTAAGAATAGGAGTTAAACTCGTTGCAGATACTCACTAGAGGCCATCATGATGGAAAGCTTTTACCTAACCCTGGTGTGAGAACACCCACAAGAGTTGTTTATGCACGAAGTAACAAAAATTACAGAGATCCTGCTAGTGAGTCCACTTCACAATGACTTTCAAATCAAAGACACTACTTTTGGTCCTTGGCTTCTTTCAATGTTCTATCTAAGAAAAATACAACTTTATTATGTTTGTAAGAAAATAGATGAACATTTAAAATAAAGTAAGGCCTGACCTAATATTTTCCCATTATTCTCTATTACTTCTTGCCTTATTCAAAGTTACTAACTCAGCTATTCAGTGTCATACAAAATGAAGACCTGCAGAAATTGCCAGGTTCAATTCAACCTTCCCTGCCAAGGGGTCAACTTGATCTTATTAGCACACTGTATTACACAGAAACAAAAATAAAAGTTGTAAAACATCATTACAAGGCAACTAGCAAGATTTTTAAAGACCTCAGAGAGATGTGAGCAATATCTTATTACTGTATATACCTACCACCTTTGCATTCAGATGGCGGTAGAAACCCCAGGATGAGTGTTTAAAGAGGTCAAGAGTAGGGCATGAGAAGGAATCAGGCAGATTGGCTGAGTGAAACCATTAACAAAGGGTGGTCAAGTGTTAGATCATCTATCCCTCTGAACAGCCTGTTCTACACTGTTCAAAGTACTTACAATCAGTTATTTTAATTAACCTGCAAAATAGTTTCCTGTGGACTAGGTTGGAGAGGAAATTATTGTAAAAGTATATTTAAAACTGTTAAATTCAGCTGTAAAGGTTAATTATCATAATTTTACAAATGAAGAAACTGAGACAAACCCTGTTTTAACTCCTGGCTCTGTGCTCTTTTCACACCATCCCAATAACTCCCTACCAGGAACAAACTTGGCCCTCTATACCTTGGTTATACACATCAAAAAACCCCAAGCAGATTGTTCTAAGGTAGTAATCATGGATATATGTTAAATGTATCTAATGATCCCACTGAAGAGCTGTTGAAGGCAAAAGATCAGAGCTAATATATATAACTACCAAAGATGGCAAATTAAATTACATGGGGAAATGTCATGGTGGTAGGAAAAGAAAACACGCACATATTGTAAAAAAAGTAAAGTGTATAAACATAATACTGTATATCAAATTGGCGGTAAAATCAATGCACATGCATACTCTTAAATATATATTTATTAACTTAGCTCTGTCATAAGCAACAGTAACATCAACATCAACAACATTTTTGCTCACAACCAAATCACATGTGAGCACCTTAGTACCAAGATTTTCGTCTCTAATACTATTCTCCCTTAAAATGAACCAGGATTCTTGGAGGATAGTTGACTCCATAATTTGGGGGCAGGAAAAATTATGTTGGGTCTGAAACATCAGGTTGTTGCCAGAAATCAAGGATGCAATGATAGTAGTGTTTAGAGGACAAAAGAAACCATATAAAGGAGCTTCCCCTGAACAGATTGTGGACATTTAAGCATCCGATAAGAAGTGGTCGGGCTTCCCTGGTGGCGCAGTGGTTGAGAGTCCGCCTGCCGATGCAGGGGACACGGGTTCGTGCCCTGGTCCGGGAAGATCCCACATGCCGCGGAGCGGCTAGGCCCGTGAGCCATGGCCGCTGAGCCTGTGTGTCCGGAGCCTGTGCTCCACAGTGGGAGATGCCACAACAGTGAGAGGCCCGCGTACCGAAAAAAAGGAAGTGGTAATTAAGCATAAATAATGGTTATTAGAACAGTTAAGACTGTAAAAGTCTATGAGTTCATAGTGAAGCTGAAAAATAAATGCTAATTAAAAGTGATAAAAATAATATAATATAGTTGCCATACAGAAGAATAAAGTTTCAATTTACTTTATTAATTTAATAAGTAGAAAGGTATTGATCTATACAGCTTTTTAAAAATTACATACTGTAAAGTATATATATGTTGTGTGTATATATATGTATATGTATTTTTCTATCCTATTAGCAGGGAGAAGTTTACAAAAACTTGTTGAATGAATGAAACAATTCCCCCAAATAGACAATAGAATTTACTTGTTTTCTAAATGTTATTTTCGCCATTATCCTATAGCCAAGTTACTCTCATTATTTATATCTGGAAGGATATTTTCTGCAGGTTTTGTTTGGGTCGCAAATTCCTAGCTATATCTCATGGAGAGTACCTGATCTTGTTAGAGCCTCACTTTATCCAGAGAAAAAATTTTATAGACATATAACACCATTGACCAGCAGATGGCTCCACAGAGCAATAAAAATCACTTGAAATGATTTAAGGTTGCTGTATCTGCAAATCATTAGTGCTGGAAATCTCTGGTTTTTATGAACTTATCCACAAAATGAACTTATCTACAATACAGAAATAGAGTTACAGATGTAGAAAACAAACTTATGGTTACCAGGGTGTAAGGAGAGGAGGGGGGGATAAATTGGGAAATTGGGATTGACATATACACTCTACTATATATAAAATAGGTAACTAATAAGGACCTACTGTATAGCACAGGGAACTCTACTCAATACTGTGTAATGGCCTATATGGGAAAAGAATCTAAAAAAGATTGGATAGATGTATATGTATAACTGATTCACTTTGCTGTACACCTGAAACTAACACAACATTGTAAATCAGCTATACTCCAATCAAAATTAAAAGAAGAGAGAAATAAACTATTCTGTTAAGCTATTTAAAAAATCATAACAACTTTGACTAGTATAAAAGAAAATATTTAATTTGCTAAATTAACCTAGGCAAGTTAAATGTTTTGAGAAAATTTTAGAAACAAATATCTTTCAAGAAGTTCCTTATGAAATTGTTATTGTCAATTTCTACTTCAAAATTAACCCATACTTTTACAAAAGTAGCTCAACACAGATATCTAGACCAAATCATATGGAATTAATTGCTGCTTTTAAGTACTATCTTCTAAATAATGTAAACCAAGGTCAGGAATATTCAGCAATGTTATTTATTCAGATCTAAAAAGTAATGTGATGTCTAGAAAAACAAGTGTACCAAAATCTCTTTTATATAAGTCTTATATGACTTTTTATTTAAAAAATACAAAGTAAGTAATATAGAATATAAACTTCATTCTGAAAAATCTTTCCAGGAATAAATATACACATCATGACATATCTTAAAGAGAGATAATAATTTCCATTAACATGCTTATGCACTATGATTATTTTATAATCATAGTTCCAGGGATAATAAAAAGTAGCCATTATTTTCTCTAGATTTTAATTGCAGTCCATACTGTTTTATTCATTCATTCATTCAAATAGCTAATATTTATGGAACACTTGCTATGTGCTAAGAATGCTTTTTGTTTGTTTGTTTTGTTTTGTTTTGGCCACAGTGTGCAGCTTGTGGGATCTTAGTTCCCCAACCAGGGATGGAACCTGTGCCTCCTGCAGTGGAAGTGTCAAGTCATAACCACTGGACCACCAGGGAATTCCCTAAGTATGCTTTTTTAGTCACTTTACTTGTATGAATTCATTTAATTCTCAAAGCAATTCTATGAAGCAGGTGTCATTATAATCCCATTTTATAGATAAGGAAACTGAAGCAGAGATTAAATAACTACTTCCAATTCAGACAGGTAACAAGTGGCAAATGCAAACTCTGGTGGTTTAGTTCCAATTCTGCTGGTCCTCCATGCATTCATACATCAGAAAGTATTTTTGGAGGCGCCATGGAGTATGTACTGCTCTCTAGATGTCATACAAAAATGTATGCACAATCCCCATCTCAGGGGTGGGGTGGGGGCCATAAATTAGTTAACGAAAACAATCACATTTGCATTAGTATGAATCTTTATAGTTTACAAAAGTATGTTCAAACATCCATGAATATTAAATAACTCTTTAAGAAAGCACTGCAGAAGATGGTGCAAGCTAGTATGTAATAAAACACCACATTAATGGTACAGTGATTTAATAATATAGGCAGGTAAGAGAGAGGATGTCTGTGGACTAGAGTAGGCAGATATAATTTAATGAAAGTGGTGGGTTTTGAGCTGGGCCTGGACAGTGGGGGAGGATTTGGTGGGCAGGGTGGAGGTGAGGAGGTGGTATTCTGGCAGCCCCAGGGGTGCAGAGCCAATAAGGAGACCTGATTAGAAATAACCCAAGGCAGTTGGGGGTTGTGGGAAATAAAGGTGGAAAAGTAGGTTGGGGACAGACTCTGGAGACCTTTGTTATAGGAATGTCAGGGACTACAAGGGCAAGTAGTTGGTAAGTAACTAGTTACAACCCAGCATGTTTCTGGGAGCTTATTTAGCTGCTAAAGGTCGCCACTGCATTTGAACTGGAACTCTTAGAGTTGAAAATACTATTCCAGTTGTTAAAGATTCTGCAATTGTCTATGTCATTTACTGATTAATAAACATTTCAGTAATGTTTATGAAGTATCCTGAAAAAACCAGAGCTACTTGATTTATGTATCTATGGTAATACTGTTTCATAAAAATTAATACTTATTTGCCTTATTTATGATGCTTTTATACTAATCTGTGTATTTTTAAATTCTCCTCTGCACATCCTGAGCCTTTATCATTCTGCCCCCTTCCCCTTCCTCTCTCTCTCTGTCTCTCTCTCTCTCAGCAAAAGAAATTGGTCACAGTAAAACTTATTAACACAGGAGTAATGGATATATATATATATATATGATTTTTAAAGTTTTGAGTTTCCATGACAAGATAACCAGTCAGTTCAATCAACTGTGTGAAAAATAATTAATGAAAAGTGTTGCCCAGAATTGTTTAGAAATGACCAGATCAATGATTAGTTAAGTGATTCAATCAGAAATATATGTAAGTTGACAACATTGCAGAAAACCCACAAACTTTGAAAGGATTAGGTGGCCAGCCTTTAGAGCAAAGGTTCCAAATATGGGTTATTGAGATACCGTATGATCTTTCTCTGATGTGGATGCAACTTCCTTTATCCCTCCTGTTTCATATTCCCCTCAAGCATTTTAGGAGATGTACTTATTGTTTAAATGAAAGGATATCAAAATCATTTTTGACTTGAGAATTTTACTCTAAATAAAGTGGGTAATACCCTTGGCATTACAAAATCACAACTTGGAAGCCTTCAGGGAAGCAGGAAATAATTTCATTTTATTATCACCCATCTCTATAAACTGAAAATGTGTCAAAGCACAAAAGCTTTGGGATCTGATTCCATTTGCTGACAGAGCCTAGTTGTCCTAAATAATTCGTACTCGAATTTCTTCACCTTTAGGAGTGGAAAGTATAGAAAAAGAAGTAAGATGGAATTCTAAAAACTTGGTTCAAATCTACCAACTGTGTAAGAAGCATAGTTGAAATGTACCAGGTACATATTAGTTATCATTGTTGGAGAGAAAAAGGAAAAGTGACCTTTCTGATATCAATAACAAATAGATTTTTCAAATTTAGCCTATGAAACCTAGATAAGAAAAGGCAGGAAAAACACTGATTATACTGAGAAGGGTTCAACTTCCGTCTGAGCAAAGTTTACAAAGTTCTGAGAAAGGGTGAAATAGAGAGGAAAAAAAATAAGAAAAAGAGTAAGAAAAAATAAGAAACAAGGACACAGACAAACCAGGAGTGAAATTTTCAGAAACACCAACCTACAGAGTTGCAGATTCAAGAAATAAATAAAAGTGTAAATGATTGGGGTGCTACTTTATTTCTTTTGCTTATCTTATTTCTCCTCTTTTTATTGATATGAATGTGGGAATGAGAAACCCAGAACAACAGAAGAGAGGTATGAATGAAGGAGGAAGGGAGACAGTGAAATACTAGAGCACTTACTTTCTCATTTCTATCTCCTACAATTTATTTTAATATTTCCTTCTAAGACTATATGTATCCTAAATACATATCATTCAATATATATCCTTTTTTAACTTTTTCATTAAATTAAATGAGACGTATTTAGAATATTTAAGGTAAGGGTTGCCAGATAAAATACAGGATGACCAGTTATATTTGAATTTCAGATAAGCAATGAATACTTTTTTAGTATAAACATGTCCCAAATATTGCATGGGACATACTTATACTAAAAAATTATTTGTTGTTTACCTGAACTGGGCATCCTGTATTTTTATTTGCTAAATCTGGTAGCCTCAGGAAAGAGTCACTAGTCTTAATAGAGGTAGATCGTCCTTTGTTTAATCCAATTTATCAATATCCCCTACTTAAAAATTTTTTTTAACTGAAGTACAGCACACGTACAAAAAGAACACTTATCTTCAGTGTACAGGTCACTGAACATTCACAAAATGAACATACCCATGTAGCCAGCACCCAGGGCAAAACCCAGACTGTTACCAGCCCCCTAGAGGCCTCCCCTGTGCTCCTTTCCCTCCACTAAGAATAATTACTTTCCTGACTTCTAACAGTAAAGACTAGATTTGCCCATTTAACCACTCTTTCTACTTAGGGTTGTTGGCCTCATCCTTATATTCTAAGAAGGTTTCCATCTACTTGGCAGAAACACAGACCCATGGTACTAGGTTAAATGTCCAGTTGACTGAATATAGTTGAGGTTAAGGAAGAACACACCTGCCTCCATGTATTAAGTGAATTCTCTAGGAAGTGCATTTATCCAAAACCCTACAGGATAGAAGGTGGGCAGAACCTTCCAGGGAACCTAGGAGATAATACTTCCAGAGGAACCAGGAGATAACAAAGGCAGAAATCCAGAAGTCATGAGTCTTCCAGGATATGGTAGGTTACGTACTTTTGGCTAGGAGAGACTGAGGACCAAACAGGTGATTTGGTTGGTGGTATATTTAACAGAGAGATAGTAAGAACTAAGCATTCAATACACTCCCCCATGCAGAGTTTCTTGAAGGTGATCTTATAAGTCACTGTCCCCTCAGCAAGGACTGCCCATTAGCAGTGTTCATCTGCACTGGCATAGCTTTTTTGCATAAGGTTTTTCCATGAAGCCTCCAAATACCTCTGAGTCTGTAACTCCCTCAACCTGTAGAGAGGATACTGGTCCCATTCTACCAGAATGCATCATAATCATTCCCATAACTAAAGACAGGGGATCAGAACCTAGAAGAAGACCCCTTCCCCTTCTCTCCAGTAGTGGTGGGAAAGATGGCCACAGGAATTGAGCCTTAGAGCACGATCACCTCCAACAGGACATTTATATGCACCAGCCTGGAAAAGACGGAGGGTCCAGGGACTCACTGAGTTCACTAAATATCCCCCAAGTCTTCTTTGGAGCTGAGCGCATAGGGCTGAGTCATTTTATGAGAGCTATGGCGTGAAGAACTGGAAGTACATGATATGGCTGGCCAAGGATCCTTCTCCAGTTGGAACCTGAGGATAGGATTACTAGTGATTCAATCTAGGAAAGACCTTTGGCTATTTGACCGGGTGGTGCCATAAAGTCTGAATAGTTTCTGAGCAGCAACATTCCAGGCAAAAGGGAGGCACTGACATTCTCTCTGCCTCTCCAACCAAGTTCAAAACCAAGAAGGCAAAACATGGTACTTCCATTTCCTATCACTGTATTCTTTCCCTACCTAGTGCACAGTCTGTCCTGTTACAAATATAATGAAAGAAGGATGTCTGATATGATATCACTTATATGTGGAATCTAAAATATGACACAAATGAACATATCTATGAAATAAAAACAATCTCACAGATATAGAGAATAGACTTGTAGTTGCCAAGGTGGGGGTGGAGGAGGGAAGGATTGGGAGTTTGGGATTAGCAGATGCAGGCTATTATATATAGGATGGATAACCAACAAGGACCTACTGTATAACACAGAGAACTATATTCAGTATCCTGTGATAAACCATAATGGAAAAGAATATGAAAAAGAATATATATATATGTATAATTGAGTCACTTTGCTATACAGCAGAAATTAAACATGATACTATACTTCAATAAAATAAAAAAAGGAAGGATGTCTGTTTGCAGTATTGTTCATAATAGCAAGAAAGTAGAACACTAACTATCTGACAATGGGACCTTGATTATTACATTATGCTACATCCCAAACAATGTAATCTTATCCAGTCTTTAAAATGACATTGTAGAAGAAAACGTAGTAGCAGTCATAGTAGCCAAAGCTAGTCCTATAAAGCCTAAACTACCTTCAGGGTACTGTTCTAACTATTTGGCAAATGTTGACTCACTTAAATATTCACAGCAACTATGTGAAGTAGGAACCATTTTTCAGATGAGGAAACTGAAGTACCTTTAACAATTAAAGGACATGCATGCCCAAGGGTCACACAGTTAGTAAGTGACAGAGCCAGGATTCAAATTCAGATAGGTAGAGAGCCCACACTCTTAACTACATAATGACAAAGGAAAATGTTAATCATTTATCAGTAAGGGAGAAAAGCCAGGTTAAAAAAAAAACAAAAAAACAAAAACGGTTTGAAAAGTGATTCCAATTCTATATCAAACATTTTAAAAATCATATGACTATACATGCAAAGAAAAATTATTGTAATGATATGTGCCATAGTGTTAACAATGAGAGGTCAGAGTTTAAGTGATTCTTAATTCCTTCTTTATAATTTTCTGTATTGTCTACATTTTCTGTAATAAACAGTTATTGACTTCTTTAATGAGGAAAAATTTCTTAAAACAAAACCGTCTCTTGGTGAAATCAGCTCAACAATTGTGACCTTTATTCAAGGACTCCTGGTGTGAAGCCGTGGAGAGCAGTCATATCATACAGAAAATGTTCAACCGACATGCCCAGATCACATCATGCCAACCATTCTGACTCAGAGAAAAGTGAGCTTCAAACTTATAAATGCATAAATCCAGTGCATGGGAGGTGATCTCTGTAGAGCACCGAGCAGATGTTAGAATGTTGAAGCTGGCAGTGACCTCAAGCTTCTTGAATCTACCCCCTCATTTGGTAGAGACTGAGGCTTGAGACGCTACCCGTAGAAAGATGGTTAACTGGCAGGCCCTTACAGAAAATGGCATTAGCCTTAAGAAGCAGAACTCAGCAGGAAATTTCACAAATTTAGCCACAAAAATTTCATAATAGCAAGAGGGCATTTGAGATTTTTATCTTCATGTGGCCAGAGAAATTTGCCAGGAGAGAGCCCTGTGAATGTATTGCAGCAAAGATTCATGCATATAACTTGGGAGAGTTCAAAATTAGCTGTAACTGAGAAGAATCTGCTGCAGATGATGACATGGACACATAGCTTTCTTCTCCCAGGGCTGGGTTACAGACTTTCAGTGTCTCCCTGTAGGTGCCGATGGAGGTAACCCAGAGTTCTTAGACTTCCAATCTAGTCTGGATTTCCTGAGGGAAGGGTAAATTGAAAAACCAAGAGTCTCCCACCCAACCCCACCCTCCCAAGACATCATGGTGACTCATGTGAGGATAGTGGAGAGGGCTGACAATCTCTAAGCAACATGGTTTTTCAGAGCTTGACCTTTCCAATGGCTACTCCCAGGAACAGGGCCAATCAGTGAGTCCTGCTGGTAGAGCAGCCCCTCCTAGCAGCTCCCCTCTCATCTGGGTGTCTTCCAGGATCTCTTGCTGATTCCAGATCTTGGGTCTCTCTCTGGCTCACTGATGATGTACTACCTCTAGAAGGCAGCTCAAAGCAGGGCTCTCACTGAGTTCTGGAATGATAGCACTTCACAGATTTTAAAGAAACTGTTCCAAATGTCCTGGAGTACATCAGTGAAACAAGCCTACGCTCTTTCACAGAATGTCACAATTTTCACTGCCTTCCTAAGCCATTTGCACCACTCTAGAAGTCTTGTGTACAGACCAAATATGTACACCAGTATTTAAACTAAACAGAACTATGTGATAAGAGTTGCTAGACTTACAAAGAAAGAACGGAGAGGTTTCAAAGGGAAGGTTGTTTCCAGCTGAGGTAGTGAACAAGGCATTCTTTGAGGGATGGCCTTTGAGCTGGGCCTTAAAGGTGGACCCATACAAGAAGAGGGGCAGCATGACAGGGATACCCAGACAGTGGGAAATGTCTGAACAAAATTTTGGAGCTGTGAAAGAATGAGTTATAGCACAGCAAAATGAGAAGTCATGTTTTCTAGGATAGAGGTGTCCTGTAGCCAAGCCAAGAACTAAGAAGAGAACCATATTTCATCAAATCTAAGATGGCACGATTGCCATGAATTGTAAGATGCACTCTGATTTCAGAGATGTTTTCATTGTTTTAAAAAAATGTGTCTTAGAATAGATGAAACACAGTTAGCTGGGGTCATACTACAAAAGGTCTTGAAAATCAGATAAGAAGGGCCCTGGAAAGCTTTTGAGTGGGGTGTGATATTATGCTTTATGAAGATTGCTCTAGTTTCTGCAGGGAGGCCAAGGTAGGCTATGTTGTGCTAGAGCTACTGCATTAGTTCAGGACCAAGGAAGCTAGAGGGGCGGTAGTGGGAACGCAAAGGGTCAGACATGAGATATTTCCAAGGAAAACCCAAGTGAGTCAACCACACAGACACTGTGAGTGAGACAGGAGTCAAAGACGAATTCCAGATGGGTAATGAGGAAGAATCCCTATCATATTTTATGTTTCCAACTTATTATGTTCTTCTTGCATATTTTTTCCTTTCCTGATTTTGGCTAGATGGTAGTTTTTGTAATTCTTTTTCTCCCCTATCTAGTGTTTTAAAAGTTTTTATTCCCATCTTTATATTAATAATATTTTCCCTTGCATATTTAAGCCTACATTTTTATGTTAACATAAAAAATTAAGAGCTACTCATTCTGAAACAGAATGGAAGATTTAACTGGTTTTTCTCTCTTCCATCCTCATCCCCACCCCATTCAGGCTTTGTTCATATTGTCACAATTGGAATTTTATTTGGGTGCTAGATTCAGGCACATTTCATATCTAGTTATGAGGGTTATTCAATTATGCTATGCAAAATACTCCCCCAAAACAGGATCAATTTCAAGCCATCAAAAATATATTAAAACTTATGGAAACTTCTACCCCATGGCCTGCAGTGAATTTCAGTTTATGGTCCATGTTGTGCTAATTCCTAATAATTCCTAACTACTTCTAAATTGTTTTAATTTTCAATACTGCTGTAATTTCTATTTCCCTAAATTTTATTTTAGCTTTATTGCTCTTAAAGCTCTCATGATTGAATTAGCATGCTTCCTATTCTTATTTTAGGATGCATGCTTCTAGAATAAAGTATGCAGTTTTTTTTTGTTTTGTTTTGTTTTTTGCGGTACGTGGGCCTCTCACTGTTGTGGCCTCTCCCACTGCGGAGCACAGGCTCTGGACGCGCAGGCTCAGCGGCCATGGCCCACGGGCCCAGCCGCTCCACAGCATGTGGGATCCTCCCGGACCGGGGCACGAACCTGCGTCCCCTGCATCGGCAGGCGGACTCTCAACCACTGCGCCACCAGGGAAGCCCAGTATGCAGTTTTAATTGCTGCACCTAAACGAAATCATGGGAGATATTCAGAAGGAACAGAGAAATACAATAAAATGTGAAAGGGCTGCTGCTGAGTAGGGACCAACAACAATCATTAGGGATATTAAGTTTGGGAAAGAAATGACTTCGAGGGCATATGGTTAAGGCTTTTGAAATCAAGAGGCAAAGATCAGGTGAATCTACTGATAGAATCCTTACACTAGTATTAGAACATTTTATGAAACTTTTAAGAAATAGATTTAGAGAAAAAACTTAAAGCTGTTGAGTTTCACAAGAGGTAGTTTTGCTAAGCACCTTCTTTCGCCTCTTCAGATCTAATTTTTATCCTTCTCTGCCCTGCTCTGGCCCTGGGAGACTGACTAACGTGGACAGCATCAACAAACTCCCTTGCCTTCTGGCCAGGGTTGGGTTTGGCAAGTGGGGTGGTGATGAGAGGCGCTGGGGCAGGAGACTGGAAGATGGAGGGGAGTGATGTTGGGGTATTTGTTCCCCAGTTCCCTCTCTATCAAGGTGTGCAGGGTTGGCTGAGTCTATCCACTGAAGGCTATCACTCTTGTCAGCTCCCTCCATACTCTTTCTGAGTTCTGGGAAATGCATCCTCCCTTGCCCATTGTAGACTTATGGGCAGTAACAGCTCCCCATTGTGCTAACCCCAGATACTGCATTGTCCCTTGCTGATTTCTGTAAACCTTGCCCATACCTTGTAAATAGTGCCTTTACTAACTTCCTTCAATTACCTACATGGAGTATGCCATCCATGTCCAGACCCATGCTGGACCCTGACTGACATATTATTGCACCTAGAGATCCTTGCACCTAAGAAATAATAAAAGTAGAAAACACAAATGTGAAAAAGTGACCATGGATAAAAGAGATGACCCTGACTTTGGGAAACAGGCCACTATTATACCATTTTGAGACTGTATTATTGGAGCCAGGGGACACCTGTTGGGCTTAGAGTTTGAGTGGATGTAGGCTTTTTCTTTTAGAGAATGGATATTTCCACCATCAATAATCTTGAGAAATGGATAATCTCCATGTAGGAAATAAAGTGAAACTATGGACTGTGGAAGGAGGGGCACATCTCTCTGGATTAGGGATCCATTTGGCCCTGGACTCTGAAGTATGAAGAAGCTTTGAGCAGGCTTGTGCTGGCAGTGAGCTATCTTCAGGGCAGCACCATCATCAAGCTTTTGTTTTTCTCAGGAACAGCAGTAGAAACAACAGTAGCTCAGAGAAGAAAATAACAAGCACTTGAGGCCCTGGGGTAAGGAACCCCTAGCCTGGAAAGGCCTTGTATCTGTTTCTTAGCCACACGAAAAAGCAGGAAGCATATCGGCATGTTCTCTTTGGACCAAAGGAAAAAGTTTTTTTTTTCTGAGGCTGAAGTGAGGGCAACAGTGGGCACTGGTGGGGAGAACTAAGCCCATGACAGCAGAGCATTCCTGAAGGTCAAAGCAGCAAGGAGAAGGCCAGAGGGGACACATGGAAGCTCTCTCTCTCAGAGCTTTATATATAAAGTAGTACAAATAAAGTTTCAGATAACGTTGAGAGTCCTTTGAGAGAGGTGAATTTTCAGCAAACAGGCTGGTAGGAGAGAATGCTGTCATAATTTTGGTATAAAATGAAAGGATACTTTCCATTGTAAGTCATAGACTGCGAAGCTGGGAATACATAGATTATAGAAATAGCTTCTGAAGGGTCAGGTAAACCCTATCTCTAGTGGACTGATAATAGTTTACTGATGGATGGTGAAATACATCCCTGAGGATTGATACTGAAGAAACCAAGCTTCCCTTCCACAGAACTCCCTTTGAACTTCTGCTGGAGTCAGAATGCAGGATTAGGTGGGTATGGCAACATTCATGGATTTTGTTTTCATTGAGGTTCTGCAATTCATTTTCCCTGTACTGGAGAGAGAAATAGTTCTTCGAGTTTTCACAAGGTTGTTATGATACCTGATTGCTATTTTGGTTTAATGGAACTTAGAATCTCCTTAGGGGCCGAACCAACTCTCATTAGTCATATGAGCCTTGCACGTTTACTAAGAACTTGCCCTCCACTCTGGCAAGAAGCAAGGGCCCTGTGTGTCAGCTGAAAGGACATCACCTGACAATCTCTAATATAATGTGAAGCTTGGACTCAGTTTATGTAAGCATTGTACCCAGGCATCATCTAAAAATATTGCTGTGAGTTATTAACTTGGATCGGATGCATTTCTCAAGCTTTTTATTTTTAATTTTAAAAAAATTTATCTATTTATTTATTCATTTATTTTTGGCTGTGTTGGGTCTTCGTTGCTGCACGCAGGCTTTCTCTAGTTGTGGTGAGTGGGGGCTACTCTTCGTTGTTGTGTGCAGGCTTCTCATTGTGGTGGCTTCTCTTGTTGTGGAGCATGGGCTCTAGGTACACAGGCTTCAGTAGCTGTGGCACTTGGGCTCAGTAGTTGTAGCTTGCGGACTCTGGAGCACAGGCTCAGTAGTTGTGGCACACGGGCTCAGCTGCTCTGCAGCATGTGGGATCTTCCCAGACCAGGGCTCGAACCTGTGTCCCCTGCACTGGCAAGCAGACTCTTAACCACTGTGCCACCAGGGAAGCCCCAACATTTCTCAAGATTTTTAAAACAAATCAAGAGTAGCTTCGTATATTAAGAGCTTTGTAACAGCTCAAGAAGATAATTACTGAGAAATGAATATCAACTCTCATATGAAGAATAATTTCTCCTGTCCTTGGAAAACGTTAATCGAACTTTAGGGGTCCAGCTAGCTTAGCATCTCAAGATGATAACCTGGGATAAAGAGAGATTGAGACTTAAGGTTTTAACATAAACTTTTCTATGAACCAAATCCTCCTGAATATGGTTACAGTCTGAAATGTCAGGCTCTCTCCTGTCTGGTACCACCAATTATGTATGACTGGGTTCAAAAATTCCACCTCAGGGACATTTTGTTTCTCCACAGGCACAAACATTACTCTCTGCCCAGGAATTTGTGACTCCTCAAGCAGAAGTCTTTTTCCATGTGAGGGAGGGAGACTCCAGGTAATCTGATCTCCCTAATCTGTTCCTGTGAGATCTAACCAAAGAGTGCATCTGCAGAGCTGCCTTGCCTCCCTGTCCTCTTCCGACCTTTCTGCTTAAACTTGAAGTAATCTCCAAGAGCATGTAACTCAAGCAGCATAGTATCAGGGATAAGGGCTGAACTATTATAGACACGGTGGTTTAGCAGCCAAGGAGCCGTTCCTCTAACTCAGGCTACCCAGTGTTCTGAGGTTTCATTTTCTGGCAACCATGCCACTCCGACTGTAATAGCTTTGTAATTCTGAGGAGTAATTCTGAATTACAACATGGCAAGATCCCCAGTAGATAAGCTCATTTTCTGGGTGCACTATTTGGGCACATTATCTCAACTATACTAACTTGAATTAAGACCTCCAAGAAAGAGGAGGGTTTTTGTTTCTAATTTATTCCATCTTAACTCTGTAATGGTTCTAATTCCATTGCACATTGTGACTAGCACAGCTTGACCAAGCATGTGGTTCCAGGGATGGTGAAGTGTTTCCTACATCAAGAGGTCAGACATCCTAACATTGCCTTTTATTGGCACTGCAGTATAGGTGTGGGCTGCCTACCATTCAGTACCCACTATATCTTCAATATCAATGTCACAAAAGGAAATGTCTATGGGGACATTCAGAAAACTGAACATAGGTGTGGACTTTCAAAAGCCCAGTCTGTTTCTACAATAGGCAAATTAGATTAGTCTTTATACCAATTTGCCTACAGCAGAGTAACAGTTTTTGGGAAAATAAGTAGATGTCTTCTTATGTGATAATTAAATGGTAATTAATTTGCCAAAATTAGTCAAACATTCGAAGTATGGATCCTTATGCTGACAGGAAGAAAGGGCACAAACCTGACTTCTGGCAACTTTAGATTGCTTTTCAGATTTTTCTCAAAACAGACCTCATCAGAATTGCCTTCTTCCTTTAAAGCAATTCTCTTAATTGAGTTTGAGGTTAATTATAGTACAAACGGGGCCAAAGGGCAATAGATCTGCACTGATTGAAGCATCTCAAGGAATTCATGTGGCAAAAACTTAGCTGGAGTTGGGCTGATTTGCCTTTTCTTTCCCTGGTCTGGTATTTTATGGAGACTGTGCTGATTGTTGTTTTGGTTCTGTCTGTACAGGAGCAGAGGTCAGTCAGCTAAAACACCTTTGCTGCCAATGACTGTGCCCTTTGATTCATCAGAAAATTCTCTTTGGAGGTTCAGAGGGCTGTGCTCCTCCTGCTAAGATAACGTTCATTGCATTAATGTCATGGGTTTTCCCTTTCAGAAGTAAAGGTAGGAAAACAGTTTGGCAATTTCTTAAAAGGTTAAACATAGAATTATTGTATGACTCAGCAGTTCCATTCCCAGGTATATAACCAAAAGAACTGAAAACAGATACTCAAACAAATACTTGTACATGAATGTTCATAGCAGCATTATTCACAATAACCAGCAGGTGGAAACAACCCACCAATAGATGAATGGATAAACAAATTATGGTATACACATGCAATAGAATATCATTCAGTCATAAAAAAGGAATGAAGTACTGATAATGGTACAATGTGGATGAACCTTGAAAACATCGTATCAAGGGAAAGAAGCTGGATACAAAAAGGAACATACTATATGAATTCATTTATATGAAATATACAAAATAGGTAAATTCACAGGACAAAAACCAGACTGATGGTTACCAGTACTTGGAGGTAGTTAGGTGTGGGATTTCTTAATGGGGCAATGAAAATATTTTGGAACTTTATATAGATGGTAATTACACAATATTGTGAATACACCAAATGCCACTGGATTGTTCACTTTAAAATGGCTAATTTTATGTTACATGAATTTCACCTTCAATAAATGTAAAACAGCACTTTACTCAATTATCTGCATTAAGTACTATTCAACTCAGAATATCCTTCAGTCCTAGGCAACAGGACTGTAAGCCATAGGTAGAGAAACAACTGTTTGCACCAGTTCCTGACAATGAGAAGCTACTTCAGCCACCTGGAATGTGCCAGACTCGTAAAGAGAAGCCTGACAGTTCACCAAGGACAGAAATGATACCCAGTCCTCATATTTGTTGGCAGCTGCTTCAAAAAAGAAGAGCCATTCACCTCTCTGATGGCGACAGAGCTTGAGATTCCATTTTTTCATGCTTTACAAAAATGTATTTTCAATAGAAAATTGATATACTCTTTTTTTATGAAAATAAATCTTGCAATTGGTGATCTGCAGAAGAAAAATGACCTATTTCTGCTCATACGTTTGGCTGCATTTAAATTCTTAGTGCAAAGATAAAGCCAAGAATTCTCTGCTTCTCAGGGTCAGAGGTGTCAGAATTGCCATTCATCATAAAATCAGAGGGGCAACAACAATAAGTAAGTCTTTGGGAAACGGACCCACTGAGGGCCAGGGGGAAAAAAGAAGGCAGTGTTATAGGGGTTTAGTAGTTGAGGGATGTCACATGAAGTGGTGATTATCCGTCCTCTGTTCCCAGAGGAAAGAGGAAATAAGCCTAAATATACAGATGGGCTTCTATTCAGCATTAATATGTTCTTGCTGTAAGGATTAAGAGAGACTGAAATAAGACACTAAGGGGGGCTACCATGTTTCTTCAGGAGGTATTTAAACTCTGGGAAGCTGATGAATGGGATAAGCTGTGAAGTTACAGTTCCCTTCTCCAACTCTGGGGAAGCTGTAACACATCAGGATCTTTTTTTTCTTTAGAGAAGGCAATTACCTGTCTGGTGTAGTAACAGACCTCTCTACCTGTATCTAACATAATTCCTTCATGATTACTTTCTTGTCCTAACCTTAGTGGGGATAAGGAGCAAAGATATTATCCAAAATATAATCTTTCAAACAGTTGAAGCTGATTGCAATAAGCTCAGCCCCACGCCAGATATTGATAAGTTTTTTATTCTCTGGGTAAAAGAATATTAGTTCTTAACTTGATCATCTGTGGCATTCTTATCATTATTTGAAAGCTCTTTATTGTAGTCTGAAATCACCTATCACCTATGATTGGGCAGCCTAACTTTAGAAAAGAAGCATAAGTGCTATCTAAATAAATATGCTAACAAACCCAGAATATATCTGAGTTGTTCACTCACTTGGTTCCAAGGATAGTGGCTATTGTTCTATTGGCCACAAAAATGCCGTTGTTTGGGAAAGGTTGGTGTGTGTGGTGCAGGGCCAAGTGGAGACCAGGGAGCAAGGAGGAGAAGCTATTGATGCACTGTCCCATGAAAATAAAATTTCCATTTTTAGAAAATAAAAACTGGCCCTGCAGCCAAGAATTCCTCAAACTAAATACTAAGGACTCAACTGGCCATGCTTTACTCTTTTTCTACTTTTATGTTTCACAAGGCCAAAGGCAAAGAAACAACGAATAGTTGCTTACTACACAGAGCCAATCAGCAGTAGAACTGAAGTTAGAATTTAGGAGAACTTTATTGCCAATCTAGTGCTCAGTCTACTGAACTAGGTAGACTGCCCAAATTTGAAGCCAGTTAACATAATAAATATATTGTGATATTGTTCACATAAGCACTCTGCAAAAAATATTTTGTAATCTCATTCTGGTAGTAATTTGATGTTTTGATCAAATTGACATCGCCACACTTCCTTAGGCATGAGATGTGTTGTAAGGACTTACTGCTTTATAAAGCAATAATGCAAAGCAAGACTGTAAACTTAAATATTTGAATAACAAGTAATTCTCATGATACTTGCATTTATTGCTTTTAATGGTCTTTATGGCACAGAGGTTATGGTGGTGATTTACTAGGTGTGAAGTCTCTGGATACCTCTTTGGTGGGGGAAAATGTCAGCGTGTAGATCAAAGTCACATGATACGCTCAATTTTAGGATTCTAGTGTAAGAGCCTCAGATCAAAGGCTAGACTTGCTCCTATACTTTTCACCTTCCAGGAGAATTATAGTGCATTGTACTTTGGAGCTGCTAACAAAATTCTCAGCTAGATCTGACTCACTGAGAAAAACAAATGGCCTGGAAAACAGGAAATAAAATATGATGAAATTTATTTTCAAATGGAAAATTGTAACTTGTTCATTCTGAAGGGAGAAAAAAAAGAACATAATCATTAAAGGCGCAAATGATAAATATGAAAAATGAAATGCAGCATTTGGAAAAGAAAGAAACAAGATGGGTTTATCTCAAAGCATATCTGAAATCCAATTTTTAAAATAGAATAATATAAATTCCAAGCACTCAGGACCAGTCCTCTTGGGTGAACAAGAACTTCAGGACAAAAGGTAGCCATGGAATACAGAGGCTCTGGCACACACCTGCTTTCTGTCACCAAGGAGGAGTATAGCTCCATGTTAATCCTGGGGTTATAAATTTTTATGAGCATAACTCTGGGTAGGCAGTGGTTTCTAGCTCCATACAGGCCATTTGGAGGACACTTGGGAGGTCACTGGGTTATGTCTTTATGCAACAAGGACTTGACTTACTGAAACACTATGGGTGTGTCCTATTGGTAACAAGACTGGGAAATGGGGGAACAAGCTATGCCGAGCACAGAGGGTAGCAAACTGGATGGGCTGCAGAGTCAGTAGAAGTCATCCATGCAAAGGGATACCAAGAGCTACTCCAGGGGTTAAGCCAAGATGAGACCCAAGATGAGGAACCAGATGTCAGAGACAAGAGCAGAGCTTGAGTCCAGTGGTAACATTCAACCGGGAGCTGAGGCAATGGCCAGATATTTCAGACAAGAGCAAAGTATGGGGTGTTGGATAAGGAGGGGGAATTCAAAACCCTTCACTTAATACTTTGATTTCTAGCATTCATAGATTTTTTTTAGGCCTACCTAATTGTAGTGGGTTGAATGGCAGCCCCCTAATTCATGCTCATGTAATAACCTCTGGAACAGTGAATGTGACCTTATTTGGAAAAAGGGTCTTCACAGATATAATTAAGAATATCGAGATGGGATCATCCTGGATTAGCTGGGTGGGCCCTAAATTCAATGACAATTGTCTTTATTAGAGACGGCAGAGGAGAATACACAGACAGAAAGGAGGAGAAGGCCGTGTGAAGACAGAGGCAGAGACTGGAGTTATGGAGCCACAAGCCATGGAATGCCTGGAGCCACCAGAAACTGAAAGAGGCAAGGAGAATTCTCCCCCAGAGCCATTAGAGGGAGCACAGTCCTGCCTATACCTTGATTTCAGACTTCCAGCCTCTAGAACTGTGAAAGAATAAATTTTTGCTGTTTTGAGCAACCAAGTTTGTGGTCACTTATTACAACAGCCCTAAGAAACTAATATACCAATTATACTGTGCTCTCATGAAGGGGTATCTTAAAAGCCCACATGACTTCTAATACCACCATCTATCTCTGCAGGTATACACACACTCAACAGCCCAAAACAAGGGCTCCTAGGGCAGCAGATGGGGCATAACTATCTGGGTACTGAGTAGGAATATGCCTGAGCTCAACCTGTTTCTGGGTTTTTCTGGTACCTACAGAAGTAGCAGAAATGGTATATACAGGGGGAAATAAATTATTACTTAATAAAAGGGATTTGTTTAAAGCATTAAATTTTTCAAAACATGGGGTACAAAAGTAAAAAGAGTTCTTAGTAGTAAAAAGATTTACAGCCATAGTTCTAACTTTTTTTTTTTTTTTTTTTTACTATCTCTGGGATGATGACAGGATCTCCTAAGACTGGGTTTAAATTGTCCCAAGACAGGGCCACTCTATACTATTTTTTTCTATACTATTCTATTTTTTTTATTGTTGCATATATTACTTAAGTGAACCCTTGAGGATCAAAAGTGCTTGGTAATTTGGAACCGTACTAAAAATTTATGACTTACTCTTGTGTATCAATCACCCAGCCTTCAAATGATAAATTTACAATGTGAGTTCCAATAAAAAAATAACTGCTTAGTTACTCTAAAGCTAGAATATAAAGTCCCTGCAGGCTGGGATCTTTGCTTTGTCCTTTTGCTTTGCTTTGTATCTTAAGCACCAAGAACAGTGCCTGGCACATAGAAGCCACTCAAACTCGAAGCCCCATTTAAAGAAAATAAAAACAGGACTTCGCTGGTGGTCCAGTGGTTAAGAATCCGCCTTCCAATGCAGGGGACTCAGGTTCGATCCCTAGTCGGGGAACAAAGTTCCCACATGCTGTGGGGCAACTAGGCCCGCATGCCACAACTACTGAGCCCGTGCACCACAACTAGAGAGAAGCCCGTGCACCGCAAAGAAGAGACTGCTCGCTGCAACAAAAGATCCCATGTGCCGCAACGAAGATCCTGCGTGCCGCAACTAAGACCTGACACAGCCAAATAAATAAATAAATAAATAAATAGAAAATAAAAATATCTAGTATATAACAAAACATACTTTATGTAAGAATCACAGGTTAAAAGTATTAGTGTTATTAGAATTAAGCATATATGTTTCTACAATATAAATACAATTTTAATTCTCAGTTATCAAGTGGATTATCTTTGGCCTGTTCCATTCTGCTACTCAGTGAAGCCACAAACTATCATCAGTCAGGCTGAGACTGCTGGTAACAAGTGGGTGGAGTCTCTGATTGCATTCCAAAGTAAAAAAAAAAAATGTTATCTGGGTCATTTGTCATTTTAGATTATTGCCTCCTCTTCTCCTTTGTGTTAGCACTGATAACTCTCAGCAGAAAGTATTGGGGTTAGAGATGAAGTTAGGAACATGGTCTGGTATTTTCATAAGATTACAAAATATATATCCAGGTAAAGCCTTATCCAGGAAAATAATAAGTCACTTCCCCTTTTTCCTCAAAAGCGACTGACAGTAGGGATTTCCCTGGTGGCGCACTGGACGGGACTTCACTCTCCCAATGCAGGGGGTCCAAGTTCAATCCCTGGTCAGAGAACTAGACCCCACATAAATGCTGCAACTAAGAGTTCACATGCCTCAACTAAGGAGGCCAAGTGCTGCAACTAAGAAGCCGGTGAGCCACAACTAAGAAGGCTGCGAGCCACAACTAAAAAGCCCGCCTGTCACAACTAAGACTCAGTGCAACCAAATAAATAAATAAATAAATATTTTAAAAAAATAAAGCAACTGACAGTAATAGAAGTAAAGCAATTGTTCTTCACACTTTCTGATGGGGATTCCTTTAGATGCTCATTCCAGTTTTAGCTAACTGGTTTTGTGACTGCACCTATGACTGTTTCTCCATCATGGTGATGCGACATGCCCACACTCTCTAAAGGAGTTTGGCCACCAGAAAGCAGACTAGGGATAAGCCTTATTCTAGAGTAATTTAGCAGTGGATCTGGTGTTGGAGTTCCTCTCAAAAAAGAATGGGGCTGAAGACTAACAGCAAGAAGATAGGTGTTTATTGAGTTCTCCATGTGTCTGATATTATACCAAAAATGATATGGTGGTTAAGAGCATGAACTCTAGGGTCAGATTGCCTAGGTTCAAACCCTGGTTCTATGTCTTAGTAGCTGTGCATCCTCAGGTGGGTTAGTTAACCTCTCTGTGCCACTTATAATAATACTATTATTATTACAATGAGAAGCAGAAAAGAAATATGTGACATGGATAGAAAGAGACTAGGTTGAAGAGAAAGGCATAGTGTTTGTAAGGGTTTGACAGGGTTGTTTTCATTAATAATTTTTAAATTTTTTAAGTCATTTTAATGCATTTTCCCTGTGCACAAGAGAAATAACTGATAGAGTCAAAGGATAGAGTTTCCTTTATACATAGCAGTTAAAAGTAATGCAAACATCACATGACATTTTCAGTGAAAGTTACATTTCCAATTTCAAATCAAAATACATATTAGGGTCTATTTACAGGAGAAGATGAGAAAGAAGTCTCAGGTAAAAAAGCACTTACCTGGCATTACTATACTGATCCTTCAGGATGCACTAAGATTAAGGTCATTTACAGTCAATTTGCAAATGTTGACACAATGTCACACTGTAAGTTTTCTGTAGAATTAAATGTATACTTAGAGATAACAGAATAAACATTTCTACTATATTTTAACTGAACTTGCCTAGTCAACATTTTCACTGGGAAGTTTATCAGAGATGCTGTAAGACTCTACAAAATTGCGAGATATACTGAGCTCCAGAAATACACCTACTTACCTGGTCTTTACATAGTCACGTATTTATTAAATGGCCTCACTATACAGCTTTAATATTCTACTATAGTTTTTTAGGGATTCAAAAATTAATCAGGCATGGCTTCTTCTCTCAAGGAATTTACAGGCTAGAGGGGGCAAGAGTTATAATTCAGGGTATTATTCATCTTAAGAAAATGCCACCAGATGGGAATGTAAATTGGTGCAGCTACTATGGAAAACAGTATGCAGGTTCCTCAAAAAAACAAAAATAGAGTTGCCATATGATTCAGCAATCCCACTCCTGGGCATATATCTAGACAAAACTATAACTCAAAAAGATACATGTACCCCTATGTTCATAGCAGCACTATTCACAATAGCCAAGCCATGGAAACAACCTAAATGTCCATCAACAGATGAATGGATAAAGAAGATGTGGCACAAATATACAATGGAATACTACACGGCCATAAAAAAGAATGAAATAATGTCATTTGAGCAACATGGATGGACCTAGAGATTACCATACTAAGTGAAGTAAGTCAGAAACAGAAAGACAAATACCATATGATATCACTTATATGTGGAATCTAAAATATGACACAAATGAACCTATCTACGAAACAGACTCACAGACATAGAGAACAGACTTGTGGTTGACAAGGGGGAGGTGGGGGAGGAATAGATTGGGAGTTTGGGATTAGCAGATGCAAACTATTATATATAGAATGGGTAAACAACAAGGTCCTACTGTATATCACAGGGAACTACATTCAGGATAAACCATAATGGAAAAGAATATGAAAAAGAATATATATATATATGTATAACTGAAACACTTTGCTGTTCAGCAGAAATTAACACAACATTGTAAATCAACTATACTTGAATAAAATAAATTTTAAAAAAAGAAAGAAAATGCCACCAGAGAGATTGAGATAAATTATGAGTTCAGGGAAAAGTGGGATTACTTACAGCCGGTTGAGGTCCAGATTCAACAGGACCCCCTTCCCCATATCTGAATCTATAATCGCTTGAAACAGGACAATTCACTCAGATCATTGTCCACTGCCCCCAAACTGAAGAGAAGGTCACTCACTCTACAGAGTCAACAATTGAGAGAACGCAGATTAGGCCAGGGAAGGGGCCAGGGGTAGAGATTTCACTGCCATCTCAAGGATTAGAAGGACATCTGAAAACTTTTCCAAAGAGCCTGTTATATAGTTTGATGGAAACAAATACAATTGATTTTGCTCTAATCTCATTAGGACCATATGCTAAACACGTGAAAAAAGAGAAAACGATCAGTCTGAATCAATTGTTCATAACTGAAGTCATCATTTTGTTGTTCAGTTTTCTAACTAATTAAATTATATGAACAGGGTGGCAATTCCTACTCATAACAGTCCCAGCAGGTGAGAAGGGTCTACCTAATTCAAAGTTAATTGAATCTATTGGAGAAAGTTAAACGTGTTTTTTCAAGGTGCATATTTAGATATTTTTCTTGAGCTCCATGAAGAGGACTGGTTATAACATATAATATTAATAAAATGTCCTTTCATATGTGTGGATGTATGCACCAGCCTAGGTGATATTTAACACATGTATAGTCATCTTCTTGCACCCCTTTCCCTCCAAATAAACTAGGATCAACAAAACAGTCATCCCCAGCCACTGCAACTATTGTGGCATTCACCTTGCTTTCTATACCTAGGGAAGATATCACAGATTTTGACACCTGAATATCATTCTGCCTTATATTTTTAAAATTGTTTCATGTATGTATATATCTTCTTTCACTTAGGAAATTATAAGCTTCTTAAAGAGAGAGAGACTTTTGTGGGTGTTTTCTGCCACTTAGGGCAAAGCATACTGTAGGCGCTCAATACAAACTTTGGGATTCAACTTCCAAACCAGATAGCATCATAAATTTACACTTTGAGGCACACTTAAACAATACATGGCAATAACAGTTACAATATAAAATGAGAACAATTTGAATATACAGTTATCATCAAAATATGGTAAATGTTTCCACATTTCAGAAATAGACTAGAAATACAAAGTGGTCACTCCATGTCCAAAGTGGGCAGAGCCACTCAGGATTGAGGGCAGGGACAGGGCAGGAATGAGGCTCTCCCAGCCATGAAGTTGCCACCCTGGTTGCTGTCTGGAGTCACAGCTTATAAGAAGCTGCTTATCTAAAAAGGCAATAGAAAACAGACAGAGTTTTGCAGCAACGACCTGCCCAATCACCAGCTTATTCAGGGTACCTTCACATCACCGCAGCACAGGACACTGAGCTGCCACCACAGAACTGATAAAACATGTTGGAAAATGCATTTTAACCACTGACTATAAGAAGAAATAGATTTTTATGCTAAAAAAGGTGGAATTAAAATTCTCTATAATGATAAGGAAGACAGGGATAGGTGTTCATTGGGGAGTTAAAATGTGCTAAGGTCTATTTTTTCTCAGGGAAGAGCACAGAGATATCAAACAATTTCATACTTTAGGGAAAATAATAGTTAAGGATATTATAATTTAAAGAGTAAGAATACAATCTGTGTCAAAACTAGAAGAGGGAGTAAACAGAAAACTGAAAGTAATATGGCAAAAATAAGTTCAAATATACCAGTAATCACAATAAATGTGATTGGATAAAATTTACCTGTTAATTTATCAGATTGAGTTAAAAATCAAAGTATAAACTTTCTTAAAGATATACACTTCAAAACAAAACAACACAGAAAGGTTGAAAAACAGGAGATGGAAAGAAAAAAAATTGTACCATATAAACACAAACTAAAAGAAGACTGGTTTATCAGTTACTATCAGACAAAATAATACTTAAACAAAACCCATTAATATATAAAAGGAACAATCTACCAAAGAGATACATCAACCACAAGTTTATGTATACTTGGCAAGATAGCCTTGAAATTAATAGAGCAAAAAATGAATTATAAGAAGAATGGAAAATTCAGAGTCTCGACAGAAGCAGATATCGTGTTCAGGAGATTTGCAAATATAGTGTTCAGGAGAGTTTACCTGAAGAGAACTGAATGAATGGATTGTTTACACAGGTGCATACAGGGTTGAAAGGACAAGAGGGGAGGGTGAGGCACCAAAGAACTAACAACAGTGGGAAGCCATTACTCCTCTAGGCCTGAAGGAACAAAGGGAGGGCACAGAATTACTAGAGCCCACGGAGAGATACAGCTGTGAAGGACGGGCTTCCCAGAATGAGTTCCTGCCCTGGAGGAAGGCAGACCTCTGTGGGGCAAGGAGGTGGGCCAAACCCACTGACCAAACCTAACTGGAAACCAAAGGCTGAGAGAGTAGGGCAGAGAGCTAAGAATAGATTTTTTTAAGGAATTTATCATTTGATACTAGCAGGTCTTTCTTTATGAGCATCTATAAATCATAGGGCAAATGGAGAATAATCAGCACAATAATCATAGTGAGAAATTTTAACATCACTTTATCAGAAACTGATAGACCGGTGACCAAGAGTCAGATGTAGAAGACCTCACAATACAATTAACAAGCTTGATTTGACAGATGTGCATGTGTGTGTAGAGAGAGAGAGAGAGAGCCTGCTGCCAACAGAGAGTATACATTCTTTCTGAGCATATGGAATATTTATAAAAGTTTACCATACTAGGTCACAGAGGATCAAATGCTAAAGAATTGATATTACATAGAACATAATGTAATTCAGTTGGAAATCAGCCTTAAAAGATAGACTTCTGGGCTTCCCTGGTGGCGCAGTGGTTGGGAGTCCGCCTGCTGATGCGGGGGGCGCGGGTTCGTGCCCCGGTCCGGGGGGATCCCGCATGCCGCGGAGCGGCTGGGCCCGTGGGCCATGGCCGCTGAGCCTGAGCGTCCAGAGCCTGTGCTCCGCAACGGGAGAGGCCACAGCAGTGAGAGGCCCGCCTAGCACAAAA